>NW_023270268.1:34482212-34501469 GCF_011800145.1 Mirounga leonina
TGGGTGTAGAGATTACTTAAAAAAAAAAAAAAAAAAAAAGGAGAGGAAAGGAAATAACTGAATAATTGACAATATACAGAATTAAAGAAAGCACTGATTGAAAAATAATTGCCTGGTGAGACATGGGTGGCCCAGACAGTTAAGCAATTGACTCTTGGTTTCAGCTCAGGTCGTGATCTCAGGGTCTTGAGATCAAGCCACTAGTCAGGCTCTGCAATCAGTGGGGAGTCTGCTTGAGATTCTCTCCCTCTGCCTCTGCCCCTCCCCCGCTCGTGCGCACGCAGAGGCGCACTCTCTCTCTCAAACAAATCTTTGAAAAATAATTGCCTGGGGGCTTAAGGAGAAGATAATGAATTCTTTACAAATTAAAGGTAAAACCATTATTGCTGGTTGGCATGGCATATATAGCTACTGTATACACACACATAACACACACACACACACACACACAGGACATTCCTGGTCGATAGAATCACAACCTAAAACCCAGAAGAATCTCAGTTAGTTAGGAAAAATATTAATGGAATGGTGGGTAGTAACGTATATTAAGAGTTAAGGGGGGTGCCTGGGTGGCTCAGTTGGTTAGGCATCTGCCTTCAGCTCAGGTCATGATGCCCAGGGTCCTGAGATCCAACTCCAAGTCGGGCTTCCTGCTCAGCAGGGAGTATGCTTCTCTCTCTCTCCCTCTGCCCCTCCCCACCACTAGTTCTCTCTCTCTTTTCCTCTCAAATAAATAAAATCTTTGAAAGAAAAAAACAAAAAGAGTTAAGGGGCGCCTGGGTGGCTCAGTCAGTTACGCATCCGACTCTTGATTTTGGCTCAGGTCATGATCTCAGAATCCTGAGATCAAGCCCCGAGTTGGACTCCCATGCTCAGCCCACAGTCTGTACCTCTCCTTCCCCCGACTTGTGCACTGTCTCTCAAATAAATAAAATCTTTTTTTTTTAAGATTTTATTTATTTATTTGAGAGAGAGAGAATGAGAGACAGAGAGCACGAGAGGGAAGAGGGTCAGAGGAAGAAGCAGACCCCCTACTGAGCAGGGAACCCGATGCAGGACTCGATCCCGGGACTCCAGGATCATGACCTGAGCTGAAGGCAGTCGCTTAACCAACTGAGCCACCCAGGCGCCCCAATAAATAAAATCTTTTTTTTTTTTTAAAGATTTTATTTATTTATTTGAGAGAGAGAGAGAATGAGAGAGAGAGAGCATGAGGGGGGGAGGGTCAGAGGGAGAAGCAGACTCCCCGCTGAGCAGGGAGCCTGATGTGGGACTCGATCCCGGGACTCCAGGATCATGACCTGAGCCAAAGGCAGTCGCTTAACCAACTGAGCCACCCAGGCGCCCCCAATAAATACAATCTTAAAAAAAAAAAAGACAACTAATGATTTTCAATGAAAATGTGAAATTTTCATAGCCATTGAAAGAACAAAAATAATTTCAATTGATCACTACCTTGTCAAAACCAACAACCATCTATCTATTCCTATGGATGTTTCCTTAAGCTCTCATGCAAAAAGCATGTTAAAAGAATGCTGGATGGTTCTCCCCAGGACACTCCCCCCTCAAAAAATTATCTATAATGAATCTCAGTTAAGGGGAATGATATCTGTATTTTTTGACATCTATATATCACACATATATATACATTTATCTAGCTGATAAACATGGAACCTAACTTTTTAAAATATACAACTGTAGAGGTAAGTTTTATTTTTTATTTTTAATTTATTTATTGGGGCACCTGGGTGGCTCAGTCTGTTAAGTGTCTGCCTTAGGCTCAGGTCATGATCCCAGGGTCCTTCAATAAAGCCCCAAGTTGGGCTTCCTGCTCAGTGGGGAGCCTGCTTCTCCCTCTCCCTCTGCCTCTCCCCCACCAACTCGTGTTCTCTCTCTGCTCTAATAAATTTAAAAATCTTAAAAAAAAAAAAAAAAAAGGAGGAGCACCTGGGTGGCTCAGTGGTTAGGGGTCTGCCTTCGGCTCAATTCATGATCCCGGGGTCCTGGGATCAAGCCCCACATCGGGCTCCCTGCTCAGTGGGAAGCCTGCTTCTCCCTCTCCCCCTCTCCCTGCTTGTGTTCCCTCTCTCACTGTGTCTCTGTCAAATAAATAAAAATCTTTTTTAAAAAAAGAATAATTGAAAAAAAGATTTAAAGATTTATTTATTTGAGAGAAAGAAAGAGAGCAGGCGCATGCACCCATGGGGAGGGAAGCAGAGGGAGAAGGAGAGAGAATTTTAAGCCAACTCCACTCTGGGTGCAGAGTCCAATGTGAGGCTCAATCTCAGCACCCTGAGATCACCACCCCAGCCAAAACCACAAGTCGGACGCTTAACTGGCTAAGCTACCCAGGCACCCCTGCAGAGGTAAGTTTTAACTAACAAATTTTAATTTTTGTTCTGATAACAACAGCAATTTGCAATGATTTCTAAAGCCTAGTGAAAAACACTGATTTTAATAGTATCTAAATACAAGACCTACAATAAATCAGTAGTTCAAGAATACACAATTTTAGGCAGCTGTTTCTGCCCACAGTTCCTGTTACCATACTTTAAAACACATTTTGGGGGATACCTGGGTGGCTCAGTCAGTTAAGCGTCTGCATTCGGCTCAGGTCACGATCCTAGGGTCCTGGGATCAAGTCCCACATCAGGTTCCCTGCTCAACGGGGAGCCTGCTTTTCCCTCTCCCTCTGCCACTCCCCCTGCTTGTGCTCTGTCAAATAAATAAAATTAAAAAAAAAAAAAAAAAACAGCACATTTTGCACAAAAAAAAAAAAAAAACCACACAATTTTAGATGACCATATTTCAACTACTTAACAGAAATTACTGTGTAACTACATGTAAGTAATTTGTCAGAGGTAGCAGTGGGTAGCCTGGCTACAAAAACTGAGCATCTCTTATTTCAAATTGCAGTTTTTCTGTTTAATTCCTATAAAAATTGTCAATAGGTTAAATTATTAAATAGACATTAAGGAAAACTTCAAATTGCATTAAACTTATAATTCTGATGCTCTGAAATTCTCATTATTTAAGTCATGAAAGCTCAATCATTTAAACTAGTAAAGCGCAAATATCTCAAAATGGAGTTTGACCTCTTGCTGACAATCACCTCAAATTTCTTCCAGTGGCTCATCAGGTAAGGAATTCATGGAATTCAGGTCTTCAGGGTCTAGTAAGCACTGTGGTTAAACCACCCAGTCAACACCAAATTATGTAGGGCAATGCCTGTTCATTATCTAGCTCCGTTCATTATCTAGCTCCTTTGACCCCTCCCTATCCTTTCCTTACTTCACAACTGCCAATACTTCTAAATGATAGGAGACAGATATGAAATCAGTAAATATTATAAATTATTAGAAATGTAAGGAAAAACTATGGTCAGGAATGTGGTTAAACTGCAGTTTAAATAAAGCTTCTAGATTATTCATGGATTTCTTTTAATCCACATAATCCTCCTCCTGAAGGCATGGATAATCAGGATCCCATTTCCCTTGAAGGCAAATGAGCATTTGCCCGATGGTCCAAGTGACTAGAGCACCCGGGGAGGACAACCTACAGCGTCAGGGACAAGCCCATCAGTTCTTCCCAAGTTTGCACTAGAGGACTATGAGCTGCACACCTGGCTCTAGCAACACCACAATACAGGGCACTGTCCAGATTAACATTCTTTATTTCAGCAGTAAATACACCCAGTTAAAGGGTCAACTGATAATACTCAAGTGAGCTGCTTTAAATATGCAGGAAATAAGGAGGTATACATTCTTGGTGAAGGGGTGGGGGAAAAACAGATCCTGGAGCCAGGACTCAGAGTAAGGATTTGTCAATTTTGTACAGAAATGATGGAGTTTTTAGATTATTAACTACTCTAGGCTTGAACTAATATAATAATATGACTGAAAGCTGTATTAGCAATATTACCTCAGTTATACATATAGCATATCCTACCCTCAATCCCTAGGAAAGTTGAATAGCTAAAACAACTTTAAGTGCTGGGAAAAAATACGTTTAGCAGAAAGTGACAATGCTATAGAGAAACTAGAGAAAACTGGACTTCATAACATAATCCTTGACAAAATTAATCTCTAGCTAACCCTACAATAGCAGTAAATGGGAAGTCTAGATTTACCAAAGAGAGATGAGCGGATATGTGATGTCACCCATTATGATTTTATCACAGACTCAGCCCCCAAATTCTTTGTTAGACGGTCTCTATTGTAACCTGACATTATGGGATTAGTCTCCCTTTAAAGGTTCCAGAAGTTATACTTTTTTTAATTTAAAACCTTTATAAACATTCCTCTATCTACAAAGATAACTACTCTATTGCATGTTGAAGACTGGAATTATATCATTTATATTTCCAGAGGAAAACCAACAATTAGGGTGATCAGTTATCCACTCATTCCAGTTTTAACATGTTCTAGCCATGAAAATTTTTCTCTTTAAAAAACAAATAATCCCAGGATGCATGGGTGGCTCAGTCGGTTAAGTGTCTGGGTTAAGCCTAAGCCTTTGGCTCAGGTCATGATCCCAGTGTCCTGGGATCAAGCCTGGCATCGCATGGGGCTCCTGCTCAATGGGGAGCCTGCTTCTCCCTCTGCCTGCTCTCTCTGATAAATGAATAAATAAAATATTTTTTAAAATAAATAAATAAATAAAATAAAAAACAAATAACCCCAAATGTTAAGAATGGGGAAGGAGGGGACTACAAAGGGGTAACACAAGGGAATTCTCTGGGGTGTTGGAATTGTTCTGTATACTCTTAGTGGTGGTTGTAATTACAAAAATCTATGCATGTGTTAAAACTCAGGACTATACATGAAAGAAATTGAGTTTTGACAAACCAAGAAACAAACTTTTAACTATGGAGACCAAACTGATGGTTACCAGAGGGGAGGGGGTGTGGGATGGGTGAAATAGGTGAAGGGCATTAGAGAGTAAACTAAAAAAAAAAAAAAAAAGAGTAAACTAACTTATGATGAGCACCGAGTAATGTATAGAATTGTTGAATACTTTATACTGTATACCCAAAACTAATGTAACACTGTACATTAACTGTACTGGAATTTTTTTTAAAACTAATTTAAAATTTGAGTTTCACTGTATATAAAATTTTTTTAATTCAATGTCACCCCCTTTTAGAAATGTCTTTTTATCAAAATCTCTTTAGTCATCTAAATAAAATAAGTCTACTGAAAAAGAAAGGTCTAAATTAGATACACAATCTGCATTATCAGAGCAACTGGAGCAAACACACTATACACACCCAACCACACATCTAATCCCTTTCATTTTCCCTCTCTCAAATAGAAGCCTGTGACTCAGAACTATTTAACCTGGAGATGATAACATAAAAGCTACTATGGAATATATGGTAGAACAACTGAAAAAGGAAATATACCAGTTTGGAGCCAGTCTAAAGGGAAAACTGGACCAAATGGCTAGAAAATCCAGGAAGACAGACTTGGACTAGGAGTAAGGAGAAAGGGCTCTTCAAGAAAAGGATAGTTTCCTCTCACAAAGCTTTCTAGCAGACACTGGACTACTGAAGGCTCATAGGCACTCCTTAGAAAAACAGCCCATACCAATCACGGAATCGAGAGGGAGCAGAGGGAATAAAATCCAAAAGACAAAATTTGGGAAGGGAAGTGTGAAGAGGAGTGATAAGGAAAGTTGTCCCACACAAGCCTAAAAAATCGATGACATTCTCTCCTATCTTCCTTTTCTTCTGCTCTTCTACTAAATGTTCAGTTTCATTCTTCTAATCTAGGATTTTCTTCTTCAACATATTTTTTCCCAGTATTTCTACTTTGACAATGGAATTGCACACTTCTAATTTTTCTATATCTTTCTCTGTTCACAGACCTCCAAGTCTTTAGGGCTACAGACTCAGGTCTCAGGTGGGGGTAAAAATCCTAAGTTTATGTCCCTCCTTCTACAGCATGACAAAGTTTTCAAATGATCAGTTAATAGAAATCAAACGAGGGGCACCTGGCTGGCTCGGTTGGTGGAGCATGCAACTCTTGATCTCAGGGTTGTCAGTTTATGCCCCACATTGGGTGTAGAAATTACTTAAAAATAAAATCTTTTAGGGGCGCCTGGGTGGCTCAGTTGGTTGAGCGACTGCCTTTGGCTCAGGTCACGATCCTGGAGTCCCTGGATCGAGTCCCGCATCGGGCTCCCTGCTCGGCGAGGAGCCTGCTTCTCCCTCTAACCCTCCCCCCTCTCATGTACTCTCTCTCTCTCATTCTCGCTCTCTCAAATAAATAAATAAATCTTTAAAAAAATAAAATAAAATAAAATCTTTTAGGGACGCCTGAGTGGCTCAGTCGGTGAAGCGTCTGCCTTCGGCTCAGGTCATGATCCCAGGGTCCTGGGATCGAGTCCCACATCGGGCTCCTTGCTCAGCAAGGAGCCTGCTTCTCCCTCTGCCTGCCTCTGTCTGTGTCTCTCTCTCTCTCTGATAAATAAATAAAATCTTGGGCGCCTGGGTGGCTCAGTTGGTTAAGCGACTGCCTTCGGCTCAGGTCATGATCCTGGAGACCCAGGATCAAGTCCCACATCAGGCTCCCTCCTCGGCAGGGAGTCTGCTTCTCCCTCTGACCCTCCCCCTTCTCATGCTCTCTCTCTCTTAAATAAATAAAATCTTAAAAAAAAAAATAAATCAAAAATAAATAAATAAATAAAATCTTAAAAAAAATAAAAAACAAAATAAAATAAAATCTTAAAAAAAAAAGAGGGGTGCTTGGGTGGCTCAGTCAGTTAAGCATCTGACTCTTGATGTTGGCTCAGCTCATGATCTCGGGGTTGTGGGATCCAGCCCTGTGTGGGGCTCCACACAGAGCAGGGAGTCTGCTTGGGATTCTCCCTCCCTCTCTCCCTCTGTCCCTCTCCCAACTTGTAGGCATGTTCATGCTGTCTCCCTCTCAAATAAACAAATCTTAAAAAAAAAAAAAAAAGGAAAACAAATGATAGGGACTTATCCCCCAGATGTGATAATTCCAAATCAAATGGCTCAGAGGATACATACATACATACTTACATGCAGGAGCGAGGTCTCAGATTTTTTTTAAAATAGTGTAATTGAAATAAAAACACCTGTTCTCTGTAAAAAATCCAATTGCTACCCTATAGGATTTGGTATGTAATACTGAATGAAATTACCACACTCTAGAGCCGATCCCCTCCAGTCAAGACCAAAATTCAATGTCTCCAAAGAACCAAACAAGCCTGTTAAGCTTATTTGGTTCTTTATTTTACAAAAATACTAATGAACCAGGACACGATGAATAAAATTCACATTTGCTATCAATGGCTTAATGTCTAAATGCTTAGCCTTTTCAGGAGGTACAACATCTTAACCAAGACTTAGGGGGTAAGGATACCAACAGAGTAACCCTTGGCCCTCTGATTACTTCCTCATTTGCACAAATCTGGGACCAAAAAGGGTAGTTTGTTCAGTACATATTGTACTTGGAATCAAAAGATTGTGACTTATTTCATTCACACATTCGTTCATTCAACATTAGTTAAATGTTCCAGACACTGTTCTAGTAACCAAGAATACCATGGCCGGGGGAGGGGCAATTGGGTGACTCAGTCAGTTAAGGGACTGAGACTCGATCTCAGCTCAGGTCTTGGTATCAGGCTCCTGAGTTCCAGCACGGCTGGGCGTGGAGCCTACATTAAAAAATAATAATAATACCATAGGGAAGACAGACAAGAACCTCTCCTTCAGAGAGTTTAGAGTATGCTGGAGGAAAAAAAGACCATAAACAAATAAGAAAATAAGCAAGATAATTAGCAGATAATGCAGGTAAAAAAGGGTGGATTTACTTTTTAGTGTAATGAAAAGCCATTGAGGCAGGGAAGTGAGGAAAGATCACTCTGACAGCTGTTTGAAATAGGAAAGCAAGACCAGAGGCAAGGAGACCAGTTAGGAAGCTACTCACAAGAACTGGGGTGGTAGCAATAACAACAAAGTGAAGTAAATATACTTGAAGTGTATTTTGGGGGCGCCTGGGTGGCTCAGTCGGTTAACTGATTTCAGCTCAGGTCAGGATCTCAAAGACCTGAAATAGGGCCCCACATCGGGCTCCCGCTGACTGTGGAGCCTACTTAAGATTCTCTCTCTCTCTGCCCCTCCCGGGGCTCACACACTTGAGTGTTCTCTATCAATCTCTCAAAAAAAAAAAAAAAAAGGTATTTTGGAGGTAAAATTGACAGGGTTTGCTGAAGGGCTGATTGTGCGTGGGGATGGGGGAGCAGTGAGGCAAGGGGATGAATTAAGGATGACCACTGTATTTTTCACTTGAGGAGGGTGGAGAATGGGGAGCAGAAGGGTACTCTTATGAAATGGAGACTTCTGAGGAAGGAATGGGTTGAGGAACATAAATCAAGAGCTCCACTCCGAATATGTTCAATTTAAGATGCCTATAGACAAATGGAGTGAAGATACACACAGGCAGTAGAAGAAATCTGAAGTGCCAAGACTTAAGATGAAAATGTGACAGTCAGGGGCACCTGGGTGGCTCAGTCGTTAAGCGTCTGCCTTCCGCTCAGGTCATGATCCCAGGGTCCTGGGATCGAGCCCCGCATCGGGCTCCCTGCTCGGCAGGAAGCCTGCTTCTCCCTTTCCCACTCCCCCTGCTTGTGTTCCCTCTCTTCCCTCTCTCGCTGTGTCTCTGTCAAATAAATAAATAAAATCTTAAAAAAAAAAAAAATGTGAGAGTCAACAGCAGACAGTGGACATGAGATCAGCCAGAGAGAGTGCAAGTAAAAAAAAGCAAAGGGAACATAAGGAACATAGTCAATGATATTGTAAATAGCACTGTATGGCGACAGATGTTAGCTACACTTGTAGTGAGCACAGCATAATGTATAAATTTGTCCAATCACTATGCTGTACACCTGAAACTAATGTAACATTGTGTCAACTACACCCAAAAAAAATTTTTTTTTAAAGAAAAAGAAGTATAGGGAATGGGGGCACTGGGCTGGCTTAGTTGGTAGAGCATGTAACTTTTTTTTTTTAAGATTTTATTTATTTGAGAGAGAGTGAGAGCGAGAGAGATCGCAGAGGGAGAGGGAGAAGTGGACTGGAAGCTGAGCTGAGAAGCTGAGAGGCTCGATCCCAGGACCCTGAGATCATGACTGAAGGCAGATGCTTAACCAGCTAAGCCACCCAGGCGCCCCTAGAGCATGCAACTCTTGAGCCATAGAGATTACTTAAAAAAAAAAAAAAAAATAGTAGAGGTAATGACTTGGAAGCACTAAGGCATCAGGATGTTTTTCAAATGCTCGACCCCTGAGCTATACCCCCAGGCAGTAGGATGTTTTGAATTCAGGAAGAGAAAGAAAAATCAAAAGAGAGAGAGAAAGAAAATCATGAAGTGTAGTATCCTGGAAGGTTCTGCTATATAATGTGATTCTCTAGTCCACCACCACCCTCCCAAACCTTGCAACACACACCCACTCACACTCTATAAATAAAAAGACTGAGGCCCAAAAAGACTGAGTGACATCCCCAAAGCCCCAGCTAATAGGAACCCAGGTCCAGGCCTAGAACGAAGCAAGATGTGACTTCTGACCCCTAGCCTTTTCACAGCAGCGAGCTGTGCATCTACTGTCAAGTCACCAGTCTGAAATTAAACAGGAAAGATCACAATTTAGGAAAAACATAACTTACAAGGCTTAATTTTAATTTTTTTCTATGTATTCTATTCATATTCAAAAACAAGTTGGATCAAAAGCCTTTATGGATGGGTCCCTAAAGAAAACTAGGAAACACAGGCAAGAGGTACAAAATGGCTATAAATCAGTAAGCCAACTCAATTTTCTATAGTTCTAAAAACACCCTGAAGGTGGAAGACCCTCATCAGAGAATGAATCAGCATGTGTAAAACAAGGATTTTTTTTTTTTTAGTCATTTTTGCTTTAGTGAATACAATTTCAGGTTTTTTTGTTTGTTTTTTAAGATTTTATTTGAGAGAGAGAGAGATGAGGAGGAGCAGAGGGAGAGGGACCAACAAACTCCCTGCTGAGTTCAGAGCTCAACAGGCGGGCTTGATCCCAGGACCCTGAGATCATGACCGGAGAGGAAATCAAGAGTGGGACGCTCTTGGGGCGCCTGGGTGGTTAAGTGTCTGCCTTCGGCTCGGGTCATGATCCCAGGGTCCTGGGATCGAGCCCCACATCGGGCTCCTGGCTCATTGGGGAGCCTGCTTCTCCCTCTCCCTCTGCCTCTCTCCCTGCTCATGCTCTCTCTCTCTCTGTGTGTGTCTCAAATGAATAAATAAAAAATCTTTAAAAAAAAGAGTGGGACGCTCGACTAAGCCACCCAAGCACCCCTGCAATTTTAGTTTTTAACGTTTAAGACTTTTACTTGTTTTCACACTTGCCTTCTGAAACTAAGATCTTTATCCTGACCACTTTCTCCTAAGCTACATTATCATGACTTAAACAGTTCTGCTTTTACCATAAAAATCTTAGTGTTGCATAATAATCCCCAAATGATTAATGAACTGCTGAGAATTGACTCCTTAAAGATGATTTTATTAGGAATCTTATTTCCAAACATTCATTCAGGGCTTCAAAATAAGTAGTCATCTAACTTAATTATGGTGACTTCACCAGACACTAACACTGCCCACAATGATGTTTACAAAAGCACTTGTCACTCCCTTCGGATGTAGCAATGCAAAAAAAAGAGTCTGTTTCCAGATTCCTCGTGTGTTTATACTATGTAACAAGTGACAGTTAAGTGTCACTTAAGATTATTTAAACAGCAAAGCACTTCCAGCTTGTGTGTCCCACCATCTTCCATCCTAAGCGAATCCTAAAATTCGTTCGGTCTTATTTACCACAATTTCCACTCAGCGCCTCAAACAGGTATCCCAAGCCAGCCTTGGCAAAAGAGACTACAAGATTCTAGGATGGGAAATAATAGGATTCTATTTTGGCCCCTGTAAGAGAACAGGATTCAATATTAAGCAACTCCAGTGGAGGTTATTCCAACATCAGAGCGGTTCGGAAATAAACGTGCCCCCGAACGTACACCCGCAGCCAGGTATCAGCAATAGCTAACAAGGAAAGATGCTGCACCGGGGTTGCTCCTAATAGCCTACCACTGACCGAGCGCTGGCTGATCGGGCATGCACATCATCCCGTCCTAGCCTCAAAACAACCCTGTTAAGTACATATTATTCCCATTAACAAATCCGGATACTGGGGCCCAAGGCCCCAAGGCTAGTCGGTGGAAGCGCAGAGATTTGAAAACACGCCCGTACCCCAACAGTCCAGGACCCCCGCCCCTCAAATGCACTTCTACGCAAAAAGGCACCTGAGGGTCTGAAAGCCCCGGGGGTGTCCGCATAGGCTGAGGAGACACAGAGGGCAAGGGCGCCGCCTCTCCACAGAGGGCCCCTCAGCAACGCCACCAAAAGCGCCAGCGGCCCGGGGCGCCCGGTCGTGTCTCGGCCGCCCAGAGGCCGGGAAGTGCCTCTCACCTAAGAGAGCCCGGGGAGGGCCGCAGTCGAGCGAGGCGCCAGCGCAGGCCGGCGGACGGTGTCCTCGGCGCCGGCAGGAAGCGCGCAGCGGGTATACAACTCAGCGGCGCTGCAAGCTGTGGCGGGCAAGAACGCGCCGCCCGCCGCGCGAGGGCACCTTACCCGCCGCCGCGACCGCGCCGCCACTCAGCTGCGCCGCATCCGGGTCCCGCGCCGCCGCTCTCACCTGCCCCGTTCGCCGCCGCCGCCGCCGCCGCCGCCGCCGACTCCTGGCTCCGGCTACGCGGTCAGCAGCCCAGGCCACCGCGACCATCCAGCTGCGGCGCCCCCATCCCCGCCTCTCTCGGTCGCCTCCCGCCTGCCCCGCGCGGCGCTACACCGGCCCGCCACCCACAGCCATGGCCCACTCCACCACAGCCGCCGCCGCCGCCGCACCGACCGACGGAGCACGCGCGCGCCGCCGCCGTGCCCGCGCGCGCGCGCGCACCTCCCTGGCCGGCCTCCCAGCAGCCCTCGCCCCGCCCCGTGCGCCGCTCGGACCAATCCCCGGGCTCCCAGCGGCCGCAGCCAGACCTGCGGGACTGGCCGGGCGGGGCCGGGGAAGAGGCCTCACGGCCGCCCGGTCCACTAGGGCTGCCTACCGGTCCCGGACGCTGCTGCCAGGGCGTCTGGCTCCTTTTCGTGGCTCCCCGAGGACCGTGGGCTCGGGAATCTCCAACAGGCCGCCTTCAGCAGAGAACCGCCACCTGCCCCGGCTTTCGTATACCCCTCCCAAGACACCACTCTGTTCCTAGGTTTTCTTGTTGGCCTTCTTTTCGGTTCTGGAACTTTAAACAGAGTCATGACTGGGCACAGCCCTTCGCTCTTCCCCCCTTCTCCTCTGTCTCCCCCCTTCTCTGTCACGCTAGTTCTGGAGATGGAGTGCTAGATTGCTTCACAGCTGGTCCTTCACTTCCTCAGTGTTAATGGTCATAAGAGCTAAAGTCCAGCCTTGTAAGCCCAAGGTTGGTTTTCTATGTCTTTACTTTTGCAGTAATAGCTAACATTTGTATGCAGTGCCTTAGAGTTCACGCAACCCTTTTTGCATACCTTATCTCCTGTTATCTTTTAACCTCAACCAGGAAATTTTATGGCCCTCATCCTCAGTGGCACACTTGAATTGCACTTGCTGAAATCTTAACTTATTGTAAAGCTGCTATATTGTAGTATTGTAACTTACTGCTACTATAATAGCTCAGGCAAATAGCTGAGTAATCGGAAAAAAATTAGAGGAAATTTTTTAAAGAATAGTAATATGACTTTCCTGAGGGGGAAATTTTAAGCAAGGCAGGAAGCCTAGAATCATTAATGAAAAAGTAAAAACATTTGTCTACATAAATATTTTGAAAGTTTTGCATGACATCACAATGACAAGTTTAAAAAAAAAGAAATAGAATAGAACAGAACATTTGGCAAGCACATTGTATCTCTACCATAAAAGAGTTTCTATAAATGGACTTTTTTTTTTTAAGTAAGCTCTACTTGCTTAAGGTGGGGCTTGAACTCACAACCCAGAGATTAGAGTCACATGCTCTACCAACTGAGCCAGCCAGGTGCCCCTATAAATGGATTTTTTTTTAAGCCAGCTGGATCAGGGGCGCCTGGGTGGCTCAGTCGTTAAGCGTCTACCCCCCGTTCAGGTCATGATCCCAGCGTCCTGGGATCAAGGCCTGCATCGGACTCCCTGCTCCATGGGAAACCTGCTTCTCCCTCTCCCACTCCCCCTGCTTGTGTTCCCTCTCGCTGTCTCTCTGTCAAATAAATAAATAAAATCTTAAAAAATAAGTAAAAGCAAGCCAGCTGGATCAATGTTATAAAAATATGGGAAAGGTATGCAAGCAGGCAATTAATGGAAGAGAAAATCCAAGTGATCCATTAAAAAGATGCTTATTTCACTAATACTTATGGAAAAATAAATTGAAACAATAATCTATTTTTCTTTTCTTTTCTTTTCTTTTTTTTTTTAAGATTTTATTTATTTATCTGAGACAGAGAGAATGAGAGAGACAGAGAGCACATGAGAGGGGGGAGGGTCAGAGGGAGAAGGAGGCTCCCTGCCGAGCAGGGAGCCCGATGCGGGGCTCGATCCAGGGACTCCAGGATCATGACCTGAGCCGAAGGCAGTCGCTTAACCAACTGAGCCACTCAGGTGCCCCAATAATCCATTTTTCACTCATTTGATTGGCAAACATTAAAAAGAGCAATCAATGATACACAGGGAAAGGAGCCCTGGCACATCTCTGGTAGGAGTATAAATAGCCACAAACTTTCCAGGGGTAATCTGGAAATGTCTATTAATATTTAAAGTACACATACCTACCCAGTGACCAAAAATTGCATTAACTTTGCCCTATAGAAAAGCTAAAGAAAATACCAGTTGTAAGGATATACATAAGGATGCTGCAGTGAGTTGAATGTTGGCCCTCCTACAGATATGTCCACCCAAAACCTGTGAATATAGCCATATTTGGAAAATGCATCTTTACACATGTAATTAAGTTAAGGATCTTGAAATGGGATCATCTTAGACTTAGGATGGGCCCTAATTCCAGTGACAGATGTCCTTGTAAGAGAAAGGCAGAGGGAGATTTGAGATACAGAGACACAGAGACAAAGGTGATGTGAAGAATGAGGCAGAGAAGGGAGTGATGCATCTAAAGCCAAAGAAGGCCAAGGATCTCTGGCAGCTACTAGAAACTAGAAGAGAGGCATAGAACAGGCTTCCTCAGAGCATCCAGAAGCAAGCAACCCTGACAACTCCTTGGTTTCAGCTTTCTAGACTCAACAACTCTGAGAGGATAGATTTCTGTTGTTTTAAGCCACCCAGTTTGTGGTAATGTGTTAAAGTAGCCACAGGAAACTAAGACATGTTTATATTGTTTGTGGTGCATAACAGACACAAAGAAACTGGGAACCACCTGATTGTCCATAGGTAATGGAATCCATGAATCTGTTGTACTACCTCTGTACTATGGAATATTATGCTACAGGGGAAAATGCAAATTCTGGAGTGATAAAGAGTGTTATGACCCTTGTAGTATATTGCTGACCATTTATACATATGTTTATATGAGCATAAAGAAAGGGGTGGAAGGATTTATAGTAGGCTGATCATATTGGATAACTCAGAGGGCTGAAAGAGGAAGACTTGGGTGGGAAGGAGTTATCCCTTTTTTATTATTATTATTTGATGTATTTATTTGTCAGAGAGAGAGGGAGAGATTGTACGAGCAGGGGGAGCAGCAGGCAAGGGGAGAAGCAGATTCCCCGCTGAGCAAGGAGCCCGATGCGGGACTCGATCCCAGGACCCGGGAATCGTGACCCAAGCCAAAGGCAGACATTTAACCGACTGAGCCACCCAGACGTCCTGATCTTTTTTTTTAACATACATAGATCTTTGAGTTATCTTACTTACTATAACCCGTATATGTATTAACTTATTCTTTTAATTAAATAAATATGGTCTTGTCTTATTTCTTAAAGATTGATTTAGTGGGGCACCTGGGTGGCTCAGTTGGTTAAGCATCTGCCTTCAGCTCAGGTCATGATCCCAGGGTCCTGGGATCGAGGCCCGCATGGGGCTCCCTGCTCAGCGGGGAGTCTGCTTCTCCCTCTGCCACTCCCCTCCACTTGTGCTCTCTCTGGCTTGCTCTCTCTCTCTCAAATAAATAAAATCTTAAAAAAAAATTTGTGACTAGTCTTAAATCATAATTAAAGTTGTGAACGTAGGGGTGCCTGATTGGTTCAGTCAGAAGAGCATAAGACTCTTTGATCTTGGGGTCATGAATTCAAGCCCCACGTTGGGTGTAGATTACTAAAAAAGATAAATAAACTTAAAAAAAATAAAGTTGTGAACATAAAGAGAAAGTTTTTTTTTTTTTATCTGTCCAATTTTAGAAGACTCAAATGTTCTCCATGTCCCCCACTTTCCCATCACTGATTTCTGTGTAATAGTTTCAATATATAACCTTTTGGTGTTTTTTCCCTATTTTCTTTCTAAGTACTTCTGAATATTTCCTAAGATCACAGAATTTCTTTTATTTTTCTTTTTAGAATTTGAGTGCTTTCTTTTCATTGTATAAGTAATATATTCACATGATTTGAGATCCAAAATGTACAACCAAATGGGCAATAAGTCTCTTGGCTCTGAAGCTCTTTAGAAAACCGATGTTGTCAATTTCTTGAGCATCCTTCCAGAGGTATTGTATGCATTTATGAGAAAATACAGATATATTTCCCTACTTTTTTTTTTTTACACAAATGGAAGTGTTTGCCTCATGCTTGCTTTTTTCACGTAATGTATGTCAGGTTGTCTTAGGGCATATAGTTTCTGTGTTATTTTAAACATTTGTTGGTGTATTGAATACTCACAAAAAACCCGCACGCCTCCTAAATGTTCACAAACTGAACACACCTGTATACAATAAAGAGAACATGAGGAACATCTTTTTTTTTTTTTTTCTTTTTTAAGGTTTTGTTTCTTAGAGAAAGAGAAGACGAGCAGGGGGAGAGACAGAGGGACAGATTCCCTGATGCTGGGCTCGATCCCAGGACCCCGAGAGCATGACATGAGCTGAAGTTAGATGCTTAACCAACTGAGCCATCCAGTCTCCTTTATTTTGTTTTTTTAAGGAATCTCTACACCAGTGTGGGGGCTCAAACACACAACCCCAAGATCAAAAGTCACTTCTTCTACCAATTGAGCCAACCACATGCCCCATGAGGAATATCTTAAAATCCCCACTTCTCTGAACCCCTTCCAGTCATGGCCCTATCCCCAGGGGCAACCATTATCCCAGCTTCTAGCACTGGAGATTTCTTTTTTCTGTTTTGTACTTTTGTTATTATTATTGTTTTTGAATTTGGGGGCACCTGGGTGGCTCAGTCAGTTCAGTATCTGCCTTCTGCTTGGGTCATGATCTCAGGGTCCTGGGATCGAATCCCACATTGGGCTCCCTGCTCAGTGGAGAGCCTGCTTCTCCCTCTGCCCCTACCCCTGCTCATGTTCTCTCTCTCTCTCTCTCAAATAAATAAATAAAATCTTTTTTTAAAAAAAAAGATTCAGGGGCACCTGGGTGGCTCAGTCATTAAGCGTCTGCCTTCGGCTCAGGTCATGATCCCAGGGTCCTGGAATCGAGCCCCACATCGGGCTCCCTGCTCAGACAGGGAGCCTGCTTCTCCCTCTCCCTCTCCCTGCCGCTCCCTCTGCTTGTGCTTTCTCTCTCTCTGTCAAATAAATAAATAAAATCTTAAAAAAAAAAAAAAGATTCATTTGGTGTGCTCTTCTTTAAGATTTAATTTAATTGCTTGATTTATTAGAGAGAGAGAGAACATAAGCACACATGGTGGGGGAGAGAGAGAATCTCTCAAGCAGAATCCCCTAGCACGGGGCCAGATGCAGGGCTCGATCCCATGACTCCAAAATCAGGACGCCAGCCAAAACCAAGAGTCAGGTGCCCAACCGACCGAGCCACCCAAGTGCCCCTGGTGTGTTCCTTGACTTGCATGCTCCAACAACTGAGCCAGCCAGGTTCCAGAGGTGTGCTCTTTTTGTGTTTAGCTTCTTTTGCTCTACATTTCCCCTATCTTGTTTTGATATTTATACACTACTACATGTCACAATACTTTGTTCATTGTCGTTGCTAAATAGTATTTCATTGTATCTGTATTCTTTTTTATGGCTACATACTATGCCATTGTAAGCATATACTAGAATTTATTTATCTGGTCACTTATTAATGGATATTTAGACTGTTTCCAGTCTTCTGCTATACAAACAATGTTACATTGAACAATCTTGAATTTATATCACTTTGTGCATATCCAAGTGTAACTACAAAAGAAATTCCTAGAAGTAGAATTACTGGATCAACAGCTATAGATATTTGTAATTGAGAGGATATTGACCAACTACCATCTTAAAGGATATACTCTCTTTTTTTTTAAGATTTTTAAAAAAGATTTTAAAGATTTATTCATCTGAGCAAGAACGAGAGAGAGAGAGAACACAAGCAGGATGAAGGGCAGAGGGAGAAGCAGACTCCCCGCTGAGCAGGGACACCCCCCCACCACCAATGTGGGGCTTGATCCCAGGACTCAGATCATGACCTGAGCTGAAGGCAAATGCTTAACCAATTGAGCGACCCAGGCGCCCCTTAAAGAATATATATACTCTTAATACTCCCACCAGCAGAGTATTTGAAAGTTTATTTTCTTAGAATTTTAGAGCTTGGAGCCCGGAGACTTAGAATCACATTATACAGCCCACTCATCTTACACAGAGATAAATCAAAACACTTAAAGGGGAAAAGAATTGCACAAAGCCATAGAGCAAGTTAGTTATCATTCCTAAATTCTGGAGGAGGCCTGAATACTGAGCTCACATAACAGAGAACCAACAAAGCCTCAAACATCCTGTTCTGCTCACAGCTATGGGCATGCTGCCTCTCTCTCCCTTCCTCAACTGCCTTCAAAGACCAGCATAAGGGGTGTCTGGGTGGCTCAGTCAGTTAAGCGTCCAACTCTTGGTTTCAGCTCAGGTCATGGGACTGAGCCCTGGGTTGGGCTCTGCACTCAATGCAGGGTCTGCTTGAGATTCGCTGCCTCTCCCTCTCCCTCTGTCTCTCCCCGCCACTCTCTCTCTCTCTCTAAAATAAATAAATAAAATCTTTAAAAAAAGAAAGAAAAAGAAAAAAACCCAGGGGCGCCTGGGTGGCTCAGTCGTTAAGCGTCTGCTTTCGGCTCAGGTCATGTGGGATCGAGCCCCGCATCAGCCTCCCTGCTCAGCGGGAAGCCTCCTTCTCCCTCTCCCACTCCCCCTGCTTGTGTTCCCTCTCTTGCTGTCTCTGTCAAATAAATGAAATCTTAAAAAAAAAAAAAAAAAAAAAAAAAAAAACAGCAAAGAGGTCCATCCACATACACCAGGACCACCAACCATGGGAGGAAGGGGATAGAAAGGGAGAGGCAGATGGGATGTGGAGATTACTCAAGAGGGACCAGACACTACATTTTCCTGGAAAGCAAAATAATAGATATATAAGGCTTTGAAGGAAAATGTACTAAAGCACTTGGATATATACACACACACATACATACATGCACAGAGATTATAGCTGAATTATGTGATATTATACAACTTTGAAAAGAATGGGCAGGGGGGGTCCTGGGTGGCTCAGTTGGTTAAGCACCCAACTCTTGATTTCGGCTCAGATCATGATCTCAGGGTCATGGGATAGAGCCCTGAGTTGGGCTCTGTGCTCAGCGCTGAGTCTACTTGTCCCTCTCCCTCTGCTCCTCCCCCACCCCATGCTCTCTCTCTCTTTCAAATAAATAAATAAAATCTTAAAAAAAAAAAAAAAGAATGAGGCATTTCTATATGAACTGATCTGGGACAATCTCCAAATTATTCAATGAAACAGGTAAGATACAGAATACTAAAATATGCTGCTATTTGGTTATGCAGAGATTATCATCAGAAAGACAGAAGAAGCTCACAGTGGTGACGCCTGGGTGGCTCAGTGGGTTAAGCGTCTGCCTTCCGCTCGGGTCATGATCCCAGAGTCCTGGGATCAAGTCCCACATCGGGATCCTTGCTCAGTGGGGAGACTGCTTCTCCCTCTGCCTGCTCTGCCTCTGCTCTCCCTACCTTTCTCCCTCCCCGCATAAATAAATAAATAAATAAATAAATAAATAAATAAATAAATAAATA
>NW_023270268.1:34501479-34536108 GCF_011800145.1 Mirounga leonina
AAATAAATAAATAAATAAATAAATAAATAAATAAATAAATAAATAAAAATCTAAAAAGAAAAAAGAAACAAACAGTGGTTGCCTGGAAGAAAGGTAACTAGAGGCTGGGAAACAAGGGTGGAAGGGAGAATTAATTTTTATGGTTATTCTCTTTTATGCTATTTGAAATTTTTATCATGTTCACGTATCATCACTTATTATATATGTAATTTATAAAATGTATATTATAAAGAAAATATACAAGAGGAGTGTAATTTAGTGAGAGATATGCCTATCGCTGAGGAAGAAGAGGCACAAAGCAGGAGAGGAACAGGTGGAGCCTAGTGAGGGAATTGGTGTGGCAATGAGGGCACTAGAAGGACAGGAAGTAGGTTCAGGGACTAGCCTTGCAAACTGAGAAGGCCAATCACACTGCATTTTCAGTGCAATTGGTCTTCAGTCCTATTAACTTGCAACTCTAGAATGCTGTCAAGCACCGAAGAAATATAAGTTGAATGCTGAAAAACAATAAATCAGGCACTTTTAAAACCAGTTAGGGCTGGTATGCAGAGTTAGCTAGATCAAAGATTGTAGTCCGCGTTCCCAGGGGGTTTGGGTGTGACTTTCCCTTTTGGAATGAAAACTATTTATCAACAAAGGCGCTGCCCTGTTTGTTGTTTCAGACAAGCTACCCGGGACTCCAATTTAACCTGTTTTTATATATAAGGAAGCTAATGTAATGTAATTAACATTAACATTAAAAATAATCTGTTACCTTGAACACATTGAATCAAGAACTTTCTAGCCCATTAGGAAGGCGTCAGAGGCAGAAATGTCTCAAACTCCAATGGCAGTGGCCTATTTGTAGTTTCACCCTGATTCATCCACTATTGAGTTTTTTGGGCGCAGCTTATTTTCAGCTCCTCAGGCAGCTCAAAGGCCTTATATTTGCAAAACAAACCCTAATTTCAAAGGGAATTACTTTAGCTAAAAAGTGGGCTCCATCACATTTTTTTCCTTAAGGAAACACCAAAGTCAAGAGTTGGTTTACTTTAACTTCTTTTTACACCAACTTTTTTTTTTAAAGATTTTTATTTATTTATTATTGAGAGAGAGAGAGAATGATAGAGAGAGAGCATGAGAGGGAGGAGGGTCAGAGGGAGAAGCAGGCTCCCTGCTCAGCAGGGAGCCCAATGCGGACTCGATCCTGGGACTCCAGGATCATGACCTGAGCCGAAGGCAGTCGCTTAACCAACTGAGCCACCCAGGCGCCACTTTACACCAACTTTTTTTAAAAAGATTTTATTTATTTACTTGAGAGAGAGAGAAATACAAGAGTACATAAGTGGGGAGGGGGGAGGCAGAGGGAGAAGCAGAGGACCCTGGGATCATGACCTGAGCCAAAGGTAGATGCTAACTGACTGAGCCACCCAGGTGCCCTGACACCAACTTTTTGATACTGAAGTCATGCTGGGCTCACAGGTCTAGAGCAGTCTTGAAATACTTATGCAAATGACCGGGGAAACTTGCAGGTGTAGGATGGGTCTTGAAAACAAAAACCTGAATTGCTCAATCTGAAAGGGTGGGGACCAGAGTGAAATGTGAGATGACTTCCCTAGTCCTCAATCCCCCAGATGGGTCAAGGAGCAGATAAATACTATTTCTCTTATAAGATGAAGACTTAGACACTCAGAGGGTTTAGAGATGTTCCATCCAGACTCAGCTTTCAGGATGAAATCAGCAAGTATTTGTCCTCCTTAACAGCTGCCAAGAAAATTTCATACAAGGCTGTGTTTTTCAAATCCAATAATATGCAGACACTTTGGAGAGTAAAAAAATGTTCCCAGACCCTTGAGAATATTCACTTCTTCATTCACTCAGCAACCGTCCCAGGCACTGGGATAAGTGGTGGAGATAGGAGCCTGAACAAAACAACATGATTCCTACAGCAAATGCTGTAGAGGAAGAAACAGTCATTAATGAAGTCATCACATGATTAACTGCAAATTACAATTAAGTGCCATAAGGTGGGGGCGCCTGATGCTATGAAAGTAAATAATAATGGGAGGGGAAAGCAAAAGTTTCCCTAAGGAAGGGAAAGACTAGGCAAAGAATGGGAGCAAAAAGTGGCACAAGGAAAATAGCCAAGGCAAGGGTCCTGTGGCAGGAGGGAACATGGCCATTTAAAAACCAAAAAAACCCCAGAAAGCATGGGATGCCCTAGGTAGACATTCCCATCACTCGATAATATTTCCAGTTCTCTTCCCCTCCAGAGCACTTGAGAGGATTGTACTTCCCTGCTCCTTCGAAGTTAGGTGGAACTCTTGAACTTGAGTGGAGCCCTGAGACTTGCTTTAGCCAGTGAAATGTGAGCAGAAGTGGCTTCTGTTACTTCTCCTTCTCTCCATGGAAACATTTAAGAGATACAGTAGGTTTTTCTCTTTCCTACTAGCTAATATGAAAGCACCACAGGAAAGGAGCAGGATCTCTGAGCCAACACAAGGACAGCTGTCCTGGAGAGCCAACAGGAGCTGACACAGACGTGCATGATCTAGAAACAAACCTTTGCCATGTTAAACCACTGAGGTTTAGGAGCTGTTTGTAATTGCAGCAAACCTAGCCTTTTTTTTTTCCAAATATTTTATTTTACTATGTGACAGAAACTGAGCACAAGTAGGCAGAGAGGCAGGCAGAGGGAGAGGGAGAAGCAGGCTCCCCGCTGAGCTCAACGCCAGGCTCGATCCCAGGCCCTGAGATCATGACCTAAGCAGAAGGCAGATGCTTAACCAAGTGAGCCAGCCAGGGCCCTCAAACCCAGCCTATTCTATTGATATAGACCCAAGTTTGAGAAACTCCACAGAGGAATCACATAACATAAAGGAAAAAAAAAATCTAAAATAATTCAGAATTTAAACATAAAGAATTTCTTGGGGCGCCTGGGTGGCTCAGTGGTTAAACGTCTGCCTTGGGCTCAGGTCATGGTCCCAGGGTCCTGGGATCGAGCCCCGCATCGGGCTCCCTGCTCCGCGGGAAGCCTGCTTCTCCCTCTCCCACTCCTCCTGCTTGTTTTTGTTTTTGTTTTTTTAAGATTTTATTTATTTATTTGACAGAGAGACACAGGGAGAGAGGGAACACAAGCAGGAGGAGTGGGAGAGCTTCCCGCCAAGCAGGGAGCCCAATGTGGGGCTCGATCCCAGGACCCTGGGATCATGACCTGAGCCGAAGGCAGATGCTTAATGACTGAGCCACCCAGGCACCCCTCCCTGCTTGTTTTTAATAAAAAATAATTTTTAATAAAAATCTTAAAAAAATAATTTCGTATAACTATTGTCTACATTGCATCTGCATTTATAAACATTTATTCACTGAATCATGAATTTCAATACCTAGTTTTTCTTTTTTTTTTTAAGATTTTATTTGACAGAGAGAGACACAGCGAGAGAGGGAACACAAGCAGGGGGAGTGGGAGAGGGAGAAGCAGGCTTCCCACCGAGCAGAGAGCCCGATGCGGGGCTCGATCCTATTACCCTGGGATCATGACCTGAGCGGAAGGCACAGACGCTTAACGACTGAGCCACCCAGGCGCCCCTCAATACCTAGTTTTTCAAAACTGCATCTGATTTTCTTTTTTTTTTTTTTTAAGATTTTATTTATTTATTTATTTGAGAGAGAGAGAATGAGAGACAGAGAGCATGAGAGGGAGAAGGGTCAGAGGGAGAAGCAGACTCCCTGCCGAGCAGGGAGCCCGATGCGGGACTCGATCCAGGGACTCCAGGATCATGACCTGAGCCGAAGGCAGTCGCTTAACCAACTGAGCCACCCAGGCGCCCAACCGCATCTGATTTTCTATATGAAGTCCTAAATACTGAAGAGTATTTTTTATTTTATAAAGTTGAATTGATAAAAAAAATTAAGTTGAATAGCAAATATTTATCAAGTGCCTCTCTACTATCCATTAGCACCAGGTTAAGTATCTGAATTTGTTCATTTAATCTTCCGAATAGCCAAGGAAGCAGGTCTATGATTATATGCATTTTCTAGATGCCTATAATATTATTTCAGATGCATATAAGCGAGGCTCAGAAAGGTTTAACAACAGCTGGAAAGTGATGTACCTAAAATTGAAACCAGATCTGCCGGACTCCTTAACAAATGAGCCTAAATTTTATGAAACATTGTGTATATTTTGAGACTGAAAACTCTATTGGATTGAACTCCTTCAAGGTAAGGATAATGTCTTATTTGTCCCCCCCCCAGCAGAGTCTGCCACCTAAATATCCTCAAAGCATATTTTTGGAAGTATCAAATGACTGATTGAAAAACATAAATGAGTTTATTACTGATAAACTACATTAACCTCCAGGGATTATATTTTGGCTATTTATTTATGCACTCATAACTCCACCAGATGGTAAACTCTTTGGGAACAGGGTATTGGTAAATAACAAAAACCCAACTGAGTTCATTTGAAAGACCTAATTGGCTTTTTTTTTTTTGACAGAGAGAGAAAGGGCAAGAGAGGGAACACAAGCAGGGAGAGTGGGAGAGGGAGAAGCAGGCCTCCTGCTGAGCAGGGATCCTGACATAGGGCTCGATCCCAGGACTCTGGGATCATGACCTGAGCCGAAGGCAGACGCTTAACGACTGAGCCACCCAGGCGCCCCAATTGGCTTTTTTTTTTTTTAACAATTCATGAATTGGGCAGCATTTCGTCAAGTAGGTGGAGGGAAACTCTGAGGAGTTGTACAAAATGGAAGGCGGGCCTGTGGTTTTACAGATACAGTGTTTATTTTTATACCTTCCACAGCTGACACAGGGTCTTGATGAGTCACTTTTCAGCAAATGTAGACTAGGTCCCTTCTTCTGAATCCACAGAGCAAGGAAATGCTGAAGTAGAGATTCTGTTCAGGGCAATAATAGCCCCTGGTCCTTCCACACCATACTAACTGCTGTCCCCCAGCCTCCCTGAATTCTATTCTTGCAGGAATAATTTAGTTAATTCAGATTTTTTTTTCTAGGAATATATAATTTATGATCCAACCATACATAACAGAAAAAAAATTAATTTTGTATTCAACTTTGAAAACTGTTAAGTCATCTGTTATTGGGGGGGTGGGGAGAGAAAACACACCTGAATGTACATATGATAAAATGGCCCTGAGGATGTGACACGAGCCAACCTAAGCACAGAAATCCAGAGTTCACCCTGCAACAGCATCCTGAAATTGTGTCTCCACTCTAGGTCTTTGAATGAGTTTCCCAGGTGTTATTTCCCAGTGATGACATGACTCAGTCTCTGAAGCTTTGTTTGCTCTGAACTGAAAGGATACTATCTTACCACACTTCAATCCAGGCAGCCTAAGGCAGGCTTTTTGAAACTTTTGACCAACTCCCAGTAACAAATGCATTTCACACTGCAACCCAGTATGTTGTGTGTGTGTCTGTGTGTGTATTTATAATATTTATACTGAAATAAAAATGTGATGGAACAATACCCCCATTATGTGTGATGCACTCTGATGTTGGCTAGTCCATTTCTATTTTCTATTCTATCTCACATTTTTAAAAATTGTAGTTGCAATCCACCAAGTTAATTTCACCACCCCTTGAATCTTCCAATTTGAAAAACACTGGCTCAATGCATATACATGCATAAGTTGCTACTCCTTGAGTGCAGGGACACGTCTTTTTTTTCCTGCGTCTTTAGCACCTATCACCTTTTTTCCCCCCCTGAACAGATGAGGAAGTGAAAACCTACCATGTGCTAGGAGTGCAGGGATAACCAACACTGAGAGCTAAAACTGAGAGATTCTTGCCCTGGTGGAGCTTACAGCCTATAAGGAAGGGATAAAGCACCCACCAACCCACCATCAATAAACAGAGACAAGGAATTGGGCACATGTAAAAATCTCTTCCCACCTCTACTCTACAAAAAAGTGCCTGGACCTCTGTTGTTTCTGTCCCTATTTTTCCTTTAGAAGCCCCAATCCCCCCATTCCACAGGGCCTGGCAAGACTCCTTATATGAGAGCTCTGCTCTACCCCTGGCATGGAGGGGAGTGGGGGGCTGGCCAGAGTGATGAATGTGATTGGTTCAGGGAGGAACAGGTGACTTCAAGTGACCCAACTAAAGTCATCGCTATAATCAGTGCAGGGAAGGGGGCTCTTTTTCTCTGGGTCTATAGATATAAGGGCAAATGAAACTAGACCTCTCTTCCATTATATGAAGAGAACAGATTAGAAAACACAACTGAAATACAGAGAAAAAGATAGCTAAGGGCAGAAGCAAGAGAAGAAAGATCATCATTTGAAACTCTCAGTCTAAGAGAGGGCTAGAGCCCGCAGATCGGCAACGCTTCACAACTGTTTGAGCTAATAACTCCACTTTTCCCTAGTGCTGGCCTTAGTTGGATCTCTGTTATTTGCAGCTAACTATAACTGTGAAAGGAAGAGTAGAAAGCCAATTAATTTCTTTTATTTATTTTAAGATTTTTATTTTTTTTTAAAGCTCTTCACTTTGTTATTTAAGTTTTATTTATTTAAGTAATCTCTACACCCATTGTGAGGCTCAAATCATAACCCCAAGATCAAGAGTCCCATGCTCCATCCACAAGCTAGCCAAATGCCCCTTATTTCTTTTTTAAAAAAAGAATGGGGGGGGGGGGTGCCTGGCTGGCTCAGTGGGTAGAGCATGCAACTCATGACCTCAGGGGTCACTTGAGTTCAAGCCCCACATTGGGCATACAGTTTACTTAAGGGGGAAAAAAAAAGAACAAATATATTTGTGGGGTCACAGACACACTTTTCCCATGATTGGGAAATTTGCTCAGAATATGCCAGGTTTCAAGGGTTCCAGAGTCATGAAGCTGGCTGTTTTCTTTCCTTCCTTCCTTCTTTCCCTCTTCCTTTCTTTCAGCTATCTAAGATCACCGTATCAGCTGTGTGGAGAAAGGTAGAGAAAGCAAGGAAGCTCTGATATATTCCTAGCTAGAAAAATACCTAGGTAGTTTAGACCCGAGTGTCATGGTGGCAAAAGAGATGAAGAGAAGCTAACTTAAGAACAATTTTGGTGGAGCTGCTAGGATTGGGTTATGGACTTGATAGATGTAAGGGGCTGGATTGTCAAAATGAATGAATAAAATGGATACATTAATATTCACTGAGTTCAACAATCACAGAGCAGGTGGTATGTCTTAGACCCTGTGGTAAGAGGTGGGACGGTGAAGATGAGGAATAGTCTCTGCCTTCAAGGAGTTTATAGCAGAGGGAGCGTCTAATATTCAGAAAAGAAAACAACAGGAATAGCAAAGGTCTCACCTGCAGTTGAGAGAATGGGCTTTGTATTCCTTCTAGACATGGGAGGCCTGAGCCTTGCCTTTATAAGACAGCACTTGTGCTAACTGTGGTAACCTAGACTTTAGACGCCCCCACCCTCCCACCCCCCCACCCCACCCCACCCCCAGGCCACTGTGGGGATCAGGGGAAGGACTGCTATTGAGAGGGCAGTGGGTGAGGGGAAGGAAAAAAGATGGGGTCAAATGTATGCAAGATGGGAGCCCACGTCATAGCCAGCAAAACAGGATTTGGAGAAACAAGGGGTATGAAAGTAGGTGTTACAGAGTAATGGCAAGGTAGCTTCCAAGTGCACTATCAGGCCAACTATCTCAGAGGGCATGGAACAGAAAGGGTCTCCAACCAGGCTAAATGCTCAAAACACACGCATTATTAAATCAAGAAAAAACACAAAGAGGGAGAAGCAAGGGGAAAGGTGGGATAGGGTTGACACATCTAGGATAAGACACAATGGGGTAGAAGCATGAAGGTACCTGAAGCCCCCGGGGGGACATAATGTTTGCATGATCTGTCTCTTGGCTGTGTCAGCCTTCCCTGCTAATGGTGTGGTTACAAGCACCAGAGTGGAGGTTTGAGCGAAGGCATGCCACCCACAGATAGAAGTTTCCCTGGATCAGTGACACACGCTGACACCAAAGAAATGCACGGACCAGTACACCTGGCCACCGATGTAGCTCATCAGTTAGCCATCTGAGCAACTATGGGTTTTACTTGTATATTTTGGTCAGAGAATGGGGCCAGACTAGTTGTCATCTTCTGCATTAAGACTTCATGCATCAAGGCTGCCTGGTGGCTCAGTAGGTTAAGGGTCTGACTATCGTGAGACAGAGCCCTGCTTCCTTCTGGGTTCCTTGCTCAGCGGGGAATCTGCGTCTCCCCTCCCTCTCTTCTGCCTCTCCCCACCCCTCTCTAAAACAAATAAATAGATCTTTTAAAAAATGATTTCCTTCGTGAATATTTAGTGTCTCGGGTATCTTTAGGATATCATGAATACTTAGAATACTTAGAGTGTCTCATATTCTCTTAGTACCTCAAAAATAATTAGGTATCACTTGGTCCTTCCATCCTTTCTAATTTTAACACACCCATCTTGTTTTGTTTTGTTTTAAAGATTTTATTCATTTATTTGACAGTGAGAGACACAGTGAGAGAGGGAACACAAGCAGGGGGAGTGGGAGAGGGAGAAGCAGGCTCCCCACCGAGCAGGCAGCCCCATGTGGGGCTTGATCCCTGGAGCTTGGGACCATGACCCCAGCCAAAGGCAGACGCTTAACGACTGAGCCACCAGGCGCCCCAAACACACACATCTTGTATTTATTATCTTTCCTTAATAAATTTATAAAAGGTTTTGCCATTATCTGACAAGTAATAAACTCATTCATTTTCTAAACTGGAATAGAGTGGTCTACAAAGCAAATGCACATTACAGTAGGAAAATGTATCCAAGTCAGAGAAACCTCTGGGAATGGTGAAAGCTAGTCAGGACAAGAGGGCCCAGAGCCCTGGGGAGGACTCTTCAAAGACCTATGGGGAGAGGGACTTTCTCCTTTGGGAGTCAGGAGCTGCACCCAGGAAGGGAAGAGGGCCAGCCAGAGCCTGCAAAGGAGTGCTCAGGGGCCGGTGGCCAGAGGTGTGATAGGGAAGCAGCTAGGATAAGCAGATGCAGCCTAGCATCCAACCCAGACACACAGAATTGCTGACACCCAGACTTGGAGCCAGAGACTTTTCCCTGAGGCCCCCAAGGAAGGGAGAATTCAGAGAAGAGGTGAGAGGAAGCATGGTCAGGCCCAGGTCCCTCCCAGCCCAGTCCAGCCCAGCCTTAGGGCCTGTGAATAAATACCAAGACGGCCCAGGTTTCTTGCAAATCTGTAACTTCCTTAAAGTTAGCTATTTTCGTTACTCCTCGTAGTCGTTGAGGCAGCTCAACTAGTAAAATGTATAAGGGGTTAAGCAAAGAAAGGAGGAGGTGCAAGGGGGATTAATTACTTATTTAAAAGCTGGCCGGGGGAGTAGGGAAGGTATGTGTGTGTTGGGATGGGGGTAGGGGAAGGATATGGCAGCACCCTGGGAGCCTATGGGAAGAGATAGGGAAGCCAGCCCTGTCCCAGTGGAGGTGTGAAAGCTGGATGGGGCCGGGGTGGGGGGAGGGGTGGGGTGAGAGCCCTGACCTGGGCCGCTCCGCGAGCCCCTCAGGGAGTACTGGGGCTTCTAAAAACACTTCGCTTTGTAGTCAGAGGTATAGGAACTGACTGCTGTGGGCAGGGGGGACTGTGGGAAATAGTTCTGCCCCTCCCCTCGGGGCTCCCACCGTCCCTCCTCCATCACTGTACGCTCATTGTCTGTTCTCTGTGGGTCTCCCCAGCCAGACGTGAGCGGCCCGGGAGCAGGCACTGTGTCCGATTCACCTCTTTCTGCCTCACAATGTGGCCCAGCGTGGGGCCTGACACTTGGAAGTTTCTCAAAGAGTTACTTGTTGAATGAATGAACAAATGAATGCTTTCTCCGAACTACTCTGAACTCTAGATGGGATTTATAAAGAAGGAAAGGCCTGATCGCAGCTCCGGATTCCTTACATCACTTAACCAGCCATTCGTGTGCCTCCGGGATTCAAGGGGGCGGTGAACCCCTAAGGTTTGGTTTCTGTTTATGTGCATTTTCCTGGGGATAAGATTCTACATGATTTATCAGGTTTTCAAAGAGGCATCTGTCCCCCGCAAAGAACGAGTAATCATTGAGAAAATGGTTCCAGGTTGGAAATTTTATGTAAGTTTTCTCAGCATTGATTTCTCTGAACAAAATTATTTTTCTTATCAACACTACTGTTTTCTTTCTGTCTATAATCTCTTGAGTTTATTTTGTAATGTCAGAATCATCCGTTCACCTAAGTGAACGCTGATGGGGGCGAGGACACGCTACCCCAAAATATGACACCTTGACTTATTAAATATTTATCTTAAGCTGCAGGAATTTTTAAAAAGATTTTATTTATTTTTTTAAGGATTTATTTATTTATTTATTTGATAGAGCGAGAGAGCACAAGCAGGGGGAACAGCAGAGGGAGAGGGAGAAGCAGGCTCCCTGCTTGGCGGGGCTCGATCCCAGGACCCTGGGATTATGACGTGAGCCAAAGGCAGACACTTAACCATCTGAGCCACCCAGGTGCCCCTAAGATTTTATTTTTAAGTAATCTCTACACCCAACGTGGGGCTCAAACCTACAACCTGGAGATTGAGAGTCACAGGCTCTATGGACTGAGCCAGCCAGGTGCCCCTAGCTGAAGGAATTTTTAAAAGCCACAGAAACTGTTGGGTTACTCTGACCTCCCCCACCCCACCTTCTTCCCTGAAACAGGTCGTAAAACTCCCCTGTGAGCGGTACCCTCCCCGTACCAGGAGGAAGTAGGACATTCTTGTTACTAGGGACAGAGAATTTAGGGCTGGGAAGGCTGTGTAAACAAGCCTTGTTAAACTAACCCTTACCTTCCTACTTACGTCTTCACCATTTACTGCCCCTAGCCCCAACCCCCTTGTCTTGTCAATTCTTCACAAAATTTTATTTCCCTAAAAGGTATAAAACCTTTCTGCTCTGGTCCCTTCTTCAGATCTTCATTCTCTTGGAAGGCTCCCATGTACGTGTAAAATTTTTTGAAAACATTGTTCTTTCCTCCTGTTAATCTGTCTTTGTCAGTTTCATTGTCTGACCAAGCCAGGGACCCTGTGAACCTCGAGAGAAACTTTTTCCTCCCCTGCAATACCATCACCTTTGTAATCTCCCAGAACCTCCCCTTTGTCACCTCTGCTTAGGCACCCTTAATTGGTTTCTCTTACACTCGGGGTTTTGCAGGTGGGAAGACAGCGTGGAGCGGGTGTGGGGCTGTTGTAAGTGAGACCTCCAGGGCAGAGGCAGAACCAGGAAGACAGCTTTTGAGATACTCAGCTACCTAATCCAATTCTCCTTGCACGCTCAGCAGCCTCCCCTCCCTGTGCATAACAATGGAAGGAAAGAGGAAGTGGGGGAAAAATAAGGTCCTGTAATTGAGTTAGAAGGGGTAATTACCAGGACCCTGCAGTAGAGGGAAAGTACCTTCTTAAAGACAAGCCTAGGAGGCTGAGTGGAGAAATAGTAACAAATACTTGCTTGTGCAGGGAAGCAAAAAAATAAAACCTCAGTGCCGAATTGGCCAGGCACTGGAGAAACCTGAGGTAGGCAGCAAGGACTGGGCTACAGTAGATTCGAGGGAGGAGGAGAGAAAGCTCCAAGCCAGGCGGGGGTTTTGCCGCAGCCGCTGTGCCCTGATACTGAGTATCGGTGCCGCGAGGGAGGGATGAGTCAGTCCCAGCAGATCCCAGTTTAGGATTAAAGAACTAGTCGAAGGCACTCGGCAAACACTTCCCCGTGAGAGGGCTAGTGACCATTCTAAAGTGGGATCCCAGCCGCTCACAGGACACCAAGGAGGTCCTGGACCTGCTGGAAGGGATTGTTTGCACGGAGACTGAGAGCGAGGTGCTGTTTTCCTTCCTCTCCCCGGAAGTTCCCGCCAGATTTGCCACCCTTTGTTTCATTTCATTGAGTTGTTTTAAAACCAGGGTTGGCTTAGAGCAGAAGGCAAAGGGGGAAGTGCCCGATTATGGTTGTGAATGTCGCCTCTTGCTACAGGAGGCAGGGAAGGGCGTTTTGCAACAAGAATTCTTGGTCATGGGTGCGGCTGTACATGCATCCTGCACCTTGATGCCTCATGGGAGAGCGTGAGGAGCGGTGTGGGGCTCTGGGGCTCGGGCCAACTGTGGGCTGGTTTCTTTGAGGAAGGTAAGGTCCGCCACCCCATCCTGACATTTCGAGGCAGTTGAAAGGATAGCAGGATCAGGTTCCATCACTCAGCCTAAGTCTGTGTAGAAACAGAAAATGACCCAGAGCACATATTGGCCCGCTCTGTGAGCTGTCCGTCCACAGCGGCTGAGCAGCCCCTGGAACAGCATGTCAGAGAAAGAGCCCCTTTTGGGGGAGGAAGTTTGTGATAGGTGACTTTGATTAGATGGTTTTGTGTTTGTTTTGAGGCAAGATATACACATCATGAAATTTGCCATCTTGACTGTTTTTTTCTCTAAAGATTTTATTTGTAAATAGTCTCGACACCCAACGCGGCGTTGGGGTTCAGACTCAACCCTGAGATCAAGAGTCACGTGCTCTACCGACTGAGCCAGCCAGGCACCCCTTAACTGTTTTAAAATATACAAATACAATGACACTAATGAAAACCACAATGTTGTACAACCAGCACGATTTCCAAAATTTTTTCATCACTCTAAACAGAATGTCTGTACTCACTTGTGTGCTTATTTTTGTGTGTGTGTGTTTTTAAAGATTTTATTTATTTATTTGACAGAGACAGACACAGCGAGAGAGGGAACACAAGCGGGGGAGTGGGAGAGGGAGAAGCAGGCTTCCTGCCGAGCAGGGAGCCCGATGTGGGGCTTGATCCCAGGACCCTGGGATCATGACCTGAGCCGAAGGCAGTCGCTTAACGACTGAGCCACCCAGCCACCCCAAATAAGTAAAATCTTTTTTTTTTAAAAGATTTTATTTATTTGACACAGAGAGAGAGAGAGAGAGCACAAGTAGGCAGAGAGGCAGGCAGAGGGAGAGGGAGAAGCAGGCTCTCCACTGAGCAGGGAGACTGACGTGGGGCTCGATCCCAGGACTCCAGGATCACGACCCGAGCCAAAGGCGGCCTCTCAACCGACTGAGTCACCCAGGCGCCCCCCCCAAATAAATAAAATCTTAAAAAAAAAACAACTTTTGCCAATTTGCTAGATCAAAAATAATTACCGGGCGCCTGGATGGCTCAGTTGGTTAAGCGACTGCCTTCAGCTCAGGTCATGATCCTGGAGTCCCGGGATCAAGTCCCACATCGGGCTCCCTGTTCGGCGGGGAGTCTGCTTCTCCCTCTGACCCTCCCGACCCTCCTCCCTCTCATGCTCTCTCTGTGTCTCCCTCTCAAATAAATAAATACAATCTTTAAAAAATAATAATAATAATTACCCCTAGCTGTTTTCATTTGTACTTCTTTTTATTATGAATGAAGTTGAGCATCCTTTCATATATATGAGGGCCATTTGTATTTATTTTTCTGTGTGTGGTCTGTTTATATCCTTTACCTATATGTTTTCTTCTTTTTGTTGCTTTTCTTGTCAATATTTAGACTTTAAATGTATATATATATTATATATATATAAAACATATTGTGTGTGTGTGTGTGTGTATAAGTGGGCTCCATGTATTGGAGCCCAACACAGGGCTTGAACTCAAGACCCTAAGATCAAAACCTGAGCTGAGTTCAAGAGTTGGACACCTAACTGAACCACCCAGGTGTCTCTGTAATGTATATATTTTTAATATGCTTAATTTAACATAAAAAGACAAATACTACATGATCTTACCTATATATGGAATCTGTAAAGTGGAGCACATAGTAACAGAGATAAGAATGGTGAGGAGCACCTGGCTGGCTCAGTCAGTGGAGTGTGCAACTCTTGATCTCAGGGATGTGGGTTCCAGCCCCAGGTTGGGTGTAGAGATTGCTTTTAAAAAAATAAAATCTTTGGGGCGCCTGGGTGGTGCAGTAAGTTAAGCGTCGGATTCTTGGTTTCAGTTTGGGTCATGATCTCAGGGTCTTGAGATCAAGCCCTGTGTCAGGCTCCACACTCTAGTAGTCTGCTTGAGATTCTCTCCCTCTGCCTCTGCCCCTCCCCCTGGTGAGGGCTCTCTTAAATAAATAAATAAATAAATAAATAAATAAATAAATAAATCTTTTAAAAAATAAAAATAAAATAAAATCTTTAAAAATTTTTAAAAATTTTTTGGGGCGCCTGAGTGGCTCAGTTGTTAAGCGTCTGCCTTCGACTCAGGTCATGATCCCAGGGTCCTGGGATCGAGCCCCACATCGGGCTCCTTGCTTAGTGGGGAGTCTGCTTCTTCCTCTCCCTCTGCCTGCCGCTCTGCCTACCTGTGCTCTCTCTCTCTGTCAAATAAATAAATAAAATCTTTAAAAAAAATTTTTTTTTAATTTTTATTTGCTTTTTTAATTTTAATTTTATTTTATTTATTTATTTATTTATTTTTTAAAAGATTTTATTTATTTATTTGACAGAGAGAGAGACAGCGAGAGAGGGAACACAAGCAGGGGGAGTGGGAGAGGGAGAAGCAGGCTTCCCGCTGAGCAGAGAGCCTGATGTGGGGCTCGATCTCAGGACCCTGGGATCATGACCTGAGCGGAAGGCAGATGCTTAACGACTGAGCCACCCAGGCGCCCCATTTGCTTTTTTAAAAAAGATTTTATTTATTTATTTGAGAGAGAGAATGACAGAGAGAGAGCACATGAGAGGGGGGAGGGTCAGAGGGAGAAGCAGACTCCCCACTGAGCAAGGAGCCCAATGTGGGACTGGATCCTGGGTCTCCAGGATCATGACCTGAGCCAAAGGCAGTCGCCCAACCAGCTGAGCCACCCAGGCGCCCTATTTATTTGTTTTTTAAAACATTTATTGATTTGACAGAGAGAGAGTGCACAAGCAGGGGGAGCAGCAGGCAGAAGGAGAGAGAGAAGCGGGCTCCCCACTGAGTAGGGAGCCTGATGTGGGACTCGATCACAGGACCCCAGGATCATGACCTGAGCCGAAGGCAGACACTTAACTGACTGAGCCACCCAGGCGCCCCTAAAATCTTTTTTTTTTTTAAAGAATGGTGATTACCAGAGACTGAGAGTGGGAGAATGGGGTGACGTTGGTCAAAGGGTACAAATTTTCAGCTATAAGTTCTGGAGACCTAATGTATACCATGGTGACTAGAGTTCATAATAATGTATTGTATACTTGAAATCTGCTGAGAGTAGATCTCAAGGGTTCTCACCACCACCAAAAAAAGGGTAATTAGATGTCGTGATGAATATGTTAATTGGCTTGATTGTGGTAATCATTTAACAATGTATATGTATATCAAAATATCACATTGTATACCTTAAATACACACAATTTTGATTTTCTTTTTCTTTTTCTTTTTTTAAAGATTTTATTTATTTATTTGAGAGAGAGAGAATGAGATAGAGAGAGAGAGCATGAGAGGGGGAGGGTCAGAGGGAGAAGCAGGCTCCCCACTGAGCCGGGAGCCCGATGTGGGACTCGATCCCAGGACCCCGGGATCATGACCTGAGCCGAAGGCAGTCGCTTAACCAACTGAGCCACCCAGGCGCCCTTATTTATTTTTTAAAGATTTATTTATTTATTTGAGAGAGAGAGAGAGAAAGAGGGTGGGGTGAGGGACAGAGGAAGAGGAGAGAGAGAATCCCAAGCAGAATCCCCATTGAGTGGGGATCCAGATGTGAAGCTTGATCTCACGACCCTGAGATCAGGATCTGAGCCAAAATCAAGAGTTGGACACCCAAACAACTGAGCCACCCAGGTGCCCCCCCCCCCAAATTTGATGTTTTAATCCTGGTTATGTTAAATGTATAGATAATTTATTGTGAATTGACATCTTTATAATATTGAGTCTTCCTATCTAATATGTATATTTTCTTCCTCCTACCAGACTATTTTTTGAGGCAACTTATTCCATCATTGGATGGTTCTGCTAATTTTTAAAGTTCCTCCTTGTTTTGAAGTGCATGTCTTTCTGTGTCTTTTTTAGGCAATGGTTCTAATTTTGTCCCTTGAAACTATATAGGAGTTAAAATGTAAAGTGTTTAACATGATTTACAAAAACTTACATTAGCATTTCTCAACTTTCCAAATCATGGAACACAAAGGAAATTATAATATGTGCACAGAACACAGGTAAGTAGATGGAACTTTTTTTAGTCCAAGGTGATGGTGGTAGGGAGGGAATCAGGTTGCCCCAGTCCTGCTTCTGCCTAGTGGAGGGCTGACAGGATCAATAGCTGGGGGTCATGTGAAATTCCTTGAGGAACATCATCTGGGAGGCTCTTCACAAGAGGGTCCACTCCTTGCCCATCTGTGCCTTTCTCACTTCATTTGAGCTTCCAGGACCTGCTTTTCTTCCCTAGACCTTAAATATACTAAACACATTCTCTCTCTCTCTTTTTTTTTTTTTGAAAGATTTTATTTATTTGTCAGAGAGAGAGAGAGAGAGAGAATGAGCGGGGAGGAAGAGTAGAGGCAGAGGGAGAAGCAGACTCCCTGCTGAGCAGGGAGCCCCATGTAGGACTCGATCCCAGCACCCTGGGATCATGACCTGAGCCCAAAGGCAGTCGCTTAACCCACTGAGCCACGCAGGTGTCCCCCAAACACATTCTCTAAAAGGGGCTTTGCATTTGCCTCTGCCTAGAGTGCTATAGCTCCAGAAGTTCACACAGCTGGCTCCTCATTCTTCATTTTTTTTTTTTTTTTTAATGTAAGCTCTACAGCCAGGATGGGGCTTGAACTTACAATCCCCAAATCAGAAGTTGCGTGCCCCACCAACTGAGCCAGCCAGGCACCCCTGCTCCTCAGTCTTTAGATCACTAGACTATTACACCTAAAGGAGCACCCCCTCTTCTGCCCCAGTCATGCTATTCTCTTGGTAACACTTATCAGCTTTAGAAATTTCCAGATGATTTGTGTGTTCGTTGTCTCTTTCCCCACCACTAGAATGTAAGCTCCGAAATTCTTGTCTGTTTTGTTCTCTCCTGTCGCTAGTGCTCCACACAGGCCCTCAATAATTGTTTGCTGTGTGAATGAGTGAATGTGCTTCATAGAAGTTATGACTTCTGCTATCTACCCTGTCTGTTACTTTTTTTGGCCATCCTGGCCACAGAGAGACCACGGGACCTTATCATCCCCTTTGCAGAATCCAGATACACTGTGTCAGCAGTATTCTCGGAACCCATCCAGTTTAGTAACCCTATCAAAAACGGAAATGAAGTTAGCTTGGCAGGAAATGAGGTCAGTTTGGCAACCGATGGTGAAACATGTGAACAATGTGGGAGTTCATGGTCTGAGTTAACCATGTCAGATATGTCCCATGGCAGAGGAATAGGAAGATTGAATGGACCATGAGCTGTGTAGGGCTGTGTAGGAAAGATCCCTGTAAACGGGTGATTGCTTTCTGTGTAACTTGGGCAGCAAATGTGTAGTGAAGCACGGCTGAGTCTTCCCAACCTGGCATAAATTTCTCATGGTATCTGCAGGAAGTGGGTTTGGCCAAAATCAATAAACACCATTTATTGAGCCTCCCATACCTTGTGCTAGGCATCTGTTATCTTTACTCCTCCTAATACTCCTGCTAAATAGGAAATATTATCCATTTCAGAGAGAATGACACAGAAACTTAAATGACTAAAGGACCTACCCAAGGTCACAGGGTGTGTGATAAGGCAGGGAGTCAATCCAGGCCCTCTACCCCAGTTTGGGCTCCCCTCCTTTTTTTTTTTTTTCTATGCTAAGTGAGAAAAATAATGCAAATCTAGGGCTCTAGTGAATTCTTTTGCAAGCAAACGTTGATTTGAATCTATCTAGTGGGATACACAATGCTCAATTCTGAAATGCTATATTTAAGTCTTTGGAATTACTCTTGTTAACATAACAGAAATAGAAGATGAGTCCATGTAAAAAGAAAAAAATGTACCAAAATATCTATGGTGATTATCAGATACGATCAGCATACTCAAATTTCCGTGTGTCACATTCCATCAAGAACTAATAGGCATAGGGCGCCTGGGTGGCTCAGTTGGTTAAGCGACTGCCTTCGGCTCAGGTCATGATCCTGGAGTCCCGGGATCGAGTCCTGCGTCTGGCTCCCTGCTCAGCAGGGAGTCTGCTTCTCCCTCTGACCCTCCCCTCTCTCATGCTCTCTCTATCTCATTCTCTCAAATGAATAAAATCTTTAAAAAAAAAAAAAGAATAGGCATAAAAGCTAATCAATAGAATATATCCATAAATGAAAATAACGATGCTGTTAATATACATGAAAGGTATAGTTGAGCTCATTAACCTCCTGTTTTATCCATATCATTCCTAAATTTGTGGAAACGCTGCAATTATAACGAGAAAGAACAGAAGCCGGTGAAAATTAGACTTCCATGTGGAGGACATTTAACTGTTTAATTGCCTGTTCACATCTTACCATTTCTTCTGGATAATCAAAGCCGCTGGCTGCCTTTCCCTGCCCCCTGTCCTGCACAGGATGTTTGAATTGGCACTAAGAGAAGGAGTGAAGTTCTTGGGTGGGGTAGTTGGGAGATGCGGTCTGGAAACTGCCAACAGCTATTCTTGAATTCACTTGTAGGAACTTGTCTGAGGGAGAATGGAGTTGACATGTAGAGAGATGTGCAGACAAGAGAAAGAAGAAGAGGAAGAGAGAGAGCTAGTGTTAGTTGCACTTGCCCTTGAGGCTCTTTCTGTGGTTGTCTAAGCTAGTTGAGTTGGGTTTCTTTCACCTGTAGCCAAGAGTCGGACTGTTTACTTATTCATTCCAAACACCTAAACCATCAGCTTTCTTTTGGCTATTTGAACTTCATCCTTTCTGATCTAGGGAGAATTCTGTTCTCTGTGTGTTGGTGTGTGTTTGTCCTCACCCATTTTCTCTTAAGAAATCTTCCCTTCTAGGTTCTGTCCAGTGATCTGTTCTCAGGGACTGTAAGTAAGTTTTAGTACTCACTTTGTTGAAACAAAGTTAATTCTACTTTTTAAGTCAGCGTCATCTGTTTAAAAATAATGTTTTTTTCCTCTTTCAAAATTTTTTTTTTTAAGATTTTATTTATTTATTTGACAGAGAGAGAGAGAGAGACAGCGAGAGAGGGAACACAAGCAGGGGGAGTGGGAGAGGGAGAAGCAGGCTTCCCACGGAGCAGGGAGCCTGATGTGGGGCTGGATCCCAGGACCCCGGGATCATGACCTGAGCCGAAGGCAGACGCTTAACGACTGAGCCACCCAGGCGCCCCTACATCATTAGTTTCTGATGTAGTGTTCCATGATTCATTGTTTGTGTATAACACCCGGTGCTCCATGCAGTACATACCCTCTTTAATACCTATCACCGGGCTAACCCCTCCCCCCACCCTCCTGAATAAAATCTTTTTTAAAAAAGGCTAATTTATCATAAAATTATCACAATATACTTCAAAATAAAATATATTCATGGAGGGGCACCTGGCTAGCATGCCACTCTTGAGCCCCACGTTGGGCATAGAGCTTACCTAAAAAAAAATTATATGTATATATTCATGGGGTCGATTATTTTTGGATTATTTGTGCCTTTTCCCCACTCCATGGGGGAGAATTATCAGAACTGACAACAGAAACTCAACAGCTTTGCTGTCGACCACATTTATGAAGCTACTCACTGTGATGGAAGAGCTGGAGAAATAAAAAGGTGGTAGGTACAGACCTGAATCCTGAAGACTTTGGCCATGCCAGGACAGCCTTACCGCAGTAGTGTTCATTTACAAATCAGCAAGTGTGTTTACGAAAGGAACTGCTAAAATCATTTAGGGTCTAGATTGGGAGGGCGGCAGAGGACCATTTTACTTTATAGAAAGGAATGGCATTTAAAATTTTTTCCAAGTTTTATTGGGATATAATTGATATATAATATTTTATTCATTTAAAGTATAAACCTAAGAAAAATAAAGTGTACAACATCATTATCTGATATGTATATATTGCAAAATGGTTACTGGAAAGAGATGTTAAAACACTTCACAATCTTGATAACTTTCCTTTTCCGTTCTGTCATCAGTTCTTTTGCCTCCTTCTTGCCTCTTGGATACTAAATATTTATTTCCTCTGATTATAAACCTACCCGTAGATTCTTATCCCATACTGTGCAGGGTTACAAGTAGATTATATTCAAATGCTAATGCAACTGGTGGCCTGCCTCCCATCCCCCATAATGCCAGGATCCGCTCACCCACATGCGGGTTCTGCACACCGCAGTTCTTCGGGAAGGTGCCGCTGGGGCCCAAAGGATGCCTTGAGCAGTTTCCTGGCTAAGACCCACGCCCATGCTTGACCTGCTCCTGCTGGTCATTAAGTCTAAAGGAGCCTTTTTCAAGGGTCCTTTGTAAACCACAAGTGTGGATTTACTCTTGAGGTCTAGGTAAACACTCTCCCCATTGAACTCAGCTCAAGTGTAAGATCTCCCCATTGCAGAAAGCACCTTATCAGAAACTCCCTCTTTCCAACTCAGGCTGCCCTCCAACTCAGCTGAAGGGAGCAAAGTTCAGTCTGTGCGGAGCCTCACCTTGGCTATACTTCCTTTATTGTGTTTGAGCAGTTCTTTCCAACGACCTCGTCAGCCGTACTCGGGCTCCTCAGCCTCCTAGTCCAATCCCCCAGCCCTCAGCCCTGCACCTCAGTGTACCTTTAGCTTACCATGTGACCTGAAGTGGTCCAAGCTCATCACACCAGGGGGTAGTGGCTAAGCCATTCCTGTGCCTTGGGGCTAGGATCTGGAGTTTCTGGCTTAGTGATCAGCAGGGGAGATTCCTTCCTGAGCAAGTGGCTTTGACTTTCACCCAGAAGCAGAACCTGAGTGAAAATATTAACTTTAGGGGCACCCGAGTGGCTCAGTCGTTAAGCATCTGCCTTTGGCTCAGGTCATGATCCTGGAGTCCCAGTATTGCCTTTCCCTTTTTGAAATTGTGTTGTATTTTATTTATTTATTTATTTTTAAGATTTCATTTATTTGACAGAGAGATAGAGCACAAGCAGGTGAGTGGCAGGCAGAGGGAGAGGGAGAAACAGGTTTCCTGCTGAGCAGGGAGCCCCATGTGGGGCTCGATCCCAGGACCCTGGGATCATGACCTGAGCCGAAGGCAGATGCTTAACAGACTGAGCCACCCAGGCACCCCTGAAATTGTGTTTTAATATGATCAGGTGTTTTTTCTTAATACTGATGGGGGAAACAAAGGCAAAAGAAAAATTAAATTTCCTCATTACCTATAGCTCCTTGATGGGTCCTTGAAACTGGCAAAGTAACAGGCTGCCTCAGTGTTAACACTTTGCTGAGGGCAAAAGGCAATCTTAGCCCAACCCCCAGGATCCTGTAAGTCTACTTTAATGTGTAAAAATTCCTTTGGAAACTTCCTTTATCTCTACCCCCCAAGATATATGTTGGCAATCATCCCCCAAGCATATGGCCCACTGATATACATCTGAAGAGTCTCCTGACTGAGTTTTTACTAAACAGTAATAAATGACCTTTCCCTAACAATAGCTAGCCCCCTCAAGGTCCTGAAAACCTTGTTTCCAAAATACCTGGGAGGCTTACTCTATCCCTAGCCCCCTCCCAACTTGAAAGTATATAATGGGCCACACCTCATGACCCCAGTACAGCTCTTTCTGCCCACGGGTCCTGTCCCGTGCTTTCATAAGAACACTTTTGCACCAAAGACGCTCAAGAATTCTTTCTTGGCCATGGGCTCTGAATCCCAGCAACACTCCAAAACTACATCAATACTGTGCATGTATTGCGGAGACTTTTCAGTGTCAGCTCTATCTCATTCTTTTAAATTGCTGTTTAGGGGTGGCTCAGCTGCTGAAGCTTCGGACTCTCTATTTTGGCTCAGGTGCTGATGTCTAGGTGGTGAGATTGAGCAACCGGCTTGGTGCTCAGCAGGGAGTCCGCTTGAGATTCTCTCCCTCCCTCTCCCTCTGCCCCTCCCCCCTCAAATAAATAAATCTTTTTTTTTTTAAGATTTTATTTATTTATTTGACAGAGACAGAGACAGCAAGAGCAGGAACACAAGCAGGGGGAGTGGGAGAGGGAGAAGCAGGCTTCCCGCTGAGCCGGGAGCCCGATGTGGGACTCGATCCCAGGATCCTGGGATCATGACCTGAGCCGAAGGCAGTCGCTTAACCAACTGAGCCACCCAGGCGCCCCTCAAATAAATAAAATAACTTAGAAATAGGGCGCCTGGGTGGCTCAGTTGGTTAAGCGACTGCCTTCAGCTCAGCTCATGATCCCAGAGCCCTGGGATCGAGCCCCGCATCGGGCTCCCTGCTCAGCAGGGAGTCTGATGCTCCCTCTCCTCCCTCTCCCTCTCCCCCCCCATCCCCACTCGTGCTCTCTTTTTCGCTTGAGCGTACTCTATCTCTCTCTAAAATAAAATATTTTTAAAAATATTAAAAAATTAATTGCTATTTAATATTTTATAGCATGAATGTATTTGACTAAACTAATGGATATTTAGGTCATTCCAAATCTTTTGCAATTAGAAACTATACTGCATTCAAGATTATTGCATGCATTTCCCTGTATACATGTGTATTTTTTTCAAGTTTGTTTGTTTTTAAGTAATCTCTACACCCAATATGGGGCTAGAACTCACAATCCTAAGATTAAGAGTCAAATGCTCTTCTGACTGAGCCAGCCAGGCACCCTTGATATTTAAGTTCTTGATAATTCTCTCCCTACCTTTGTATTTTGTTGCTTTAATTCACATTTTTGTGATTACTAGTAAGGATAAGTAACTTTTTACATCCATATTGGATGTTTATATCTCCTCTATAAATTACATCTTTATTATTTTTTATGATTTGTCACTGTCTCTTCTTTATTGATTATATATCCTGTGTTTTAGTGATTTGGATGATTATATGCACTTCTTTTTTTTTTCTTTTTAGAGAGAGCATTGTTGAGCGAGGGCGGGGAGGGGGAGGGGCGGGGAGGGGGAGGGACAAGAAGGAGAGGGGAGAATCTTAGGCAGGCTCCACACCCAGCTCAGAGCTGACCCAGCTGGGTCTCAGGTCCCTAAGATCATGACCTGAGCTGAAATCAAGAGTCCAATGCTTAACTGACTGAGCCACCCAGGGGCCTTGATTGTCCGCACTTCAAATATATTTTCCTAATTATCACTTGTCTTATAATATTGTTTTTTGTTTTGTGTGTTTAGTCCCATAGAAGTTTTTGAATTTTATGCAATAAAAACTCAAATTCTTCCTTCATGGTTTCTGGGTTTCATTTCATGCTTAGGAAAAGTTTCCATTAATAAACTGAGTTTATGGTAATATTCTCATATTTTCCTCTGATAGTTTTATGTTTTTTTAGTACTATGATTTTTTTAAAAGATTTTATTTATGTATTTGACAGAGAGAGACACAATGAGAGAGGGAACACAAGCAGGGGGAGTGGGAGAGGGAGAAGCAGGCTTTCCGCAGAGCAGGGAGCCCGATGTGGGGCTCGATCCCAGGACCCTGGGATCATGACCTGAGCCAAAGGTAGATGCATAACGACTGAGCCACCCACGTGCCCCTTTTTAAAAAATTTTTTAAAGATTTTATTTATTTATTTGACAGAGAAAGAGCACAAACAGGGGGAGCCATAGGCAGAGGGAGAGGGAGAAGCAGCCTCCCCACTGAGCAGAGAGCCTGACCCCAGGGCTTAATCCCAGGACCTTGGAATCATGACCTGAGCAGAAGGCAGATGCTTAACCAAATGAGCCACCCAGGTGCCCCTTATATTACAATTTTTGTATAAGGTGTGAGGTAGAGTCTATTTCTAAATAATTTCTAAATAACCAGTTGCCCAATTCCTTGCATTGCAACTTTATCAGAAACTAAGTATATTTTTATATATACACGAAGTCTGTTACTAGATTTTCTATTCATTTCATTCACCTATTTGTAGTCCTGCAATGATACCATATTGTGTCGATTACTATTGGCTTTTACTATCTGATATGGCAACTCTCCTCATTACTGATCATTTTTTAAAATGTCCTTTGCTGTAGGACAGACACCTGGCTGGCCCAGTCAGTAGAGTATGCAACTCTTGATCTTGAAGTTGTGAGTTTGAGCCCCACGTTGAGCATAGATTTTACTTATTAAATAAATAAATAAATAAATAAAATGTTCTTTGCTGTGCTTATGCATTTTTACTTCATCTTGAGAATTAGATAAGCTTGAGGATTACTGTATGATCACTCCAATAGATGTAAAAAAAAAGCTTTGATGAAATGGACATCCACAATATGGAATACTATGCAGTTGTTAACAAAAAAGGGAGTTATTTGTACTGGAATGGAAAGATCTCCAATACAAGTGAATAAAGCAATAGAACAATGCATACCTTATGAATTACTTGAAGTAAAAAAAGAAAAGGTCTATACATATACACCTGTGTATGAAAATATATATGTATATGAGTTTTAAAAACAAATCTGGAGGGATATGGACATGTCATGGTTTTTGTTTCTGGAGAAGGGAATAGGAGTGTAGGGGTGTACTGGATACTGTGGGGTGTTAGCCACATGCTTTTTTTTTTTTTTTTTTTTTTTAAGGACAAGGCACTTCAGATGGTTGCTGGGAATGTTGCCTGCTGACAGCCAACGCAGAGTGCCTTTAGAAGCTTTACCCTCAGCTGCTTATACCTACTTTGCCAAGTTTAAGTCCCTCCCTGGGGACTAGTTGCATCCAATGACTAGTTACTATGCAGTAAAAACACATGTTCCCTTTGCTCCAATTTGGGACAGTTCAGAAGGACCATTCCAGCTTCAGAGTTCCCCCAAGATATTGCCTATTATCGCTTCTCTCATTCCTTCCAGACGTTGTTTCTGAACATAGTTCTCAATAAACCACCTGCATGTGAATTTGTCTCAGAGTCTATTTCCTGGGAAACCTGGCCTACAACAATGGGCACTGAATTATTGTAGGTAGAGGGGAGCCTGGGCGGCTCAGTCAGTTAAGTATCTGCCTTCAGCTCAGGTCATGATCCCAGGACCCTGGGATCAAGCCCCATGTCGGGCTCCCTGCTCCACGGGAAACCCACTTCTCTCTCCCCCCACTGCTTGCTATCTTTCTCTCAAATAAATAAATAAAATCTTGAAAGAAAGGAAAAAAATTATTGTAGGTAGAGAATAGGTGGGAGGGTCTTTCACATTTTACTCTCTGATGAAAAGGGGGGAATGAGTGATTATGTATGTATGTATGTATGTATGTATGTATTTATTTGAATGTATTTTTAAAGGATTTTTTAAATTAAATTAAATTAAATTTTTTTAAAGATTATATTTATTTATTTGCGAGAGAGAGAGAGAGCCAGCACAAGCAGGGAGAAAGGACAGGGGAAAGGGCAAAGCAGGCTCCCCATTGAGCAGGGAGCCCTATGTGGGGTTCAATCCCAGGACCTTGAGATCATGACCTGAGCTGAAGGCAGATGCTTAACTGACTGAACCACCCAGGACCCCCTAAGATTTTTTTTTAAAGTAATCTATTCACCCAACATGGGGCTCAGACTCACAACCTCAAGACCTTATTTTTTTTTTTTTTAGGATTTTATTTATTTATTTGACAGAGACAGACACAGCAAGAGAGGGAACACCTGCAGGGGGAGTGGGAGGGGGAGAAGCAGGCTTCCTGGCGGTGCAGGGAGCCCGACGTGGAGCTTGATCCCAGAACCCTGGGATCATGACCTGAGCCAAAGGCAGACACTTAACGACTGATCCACCCAGGCACCCCACAACCTCAAGATTAAGAGTGGTACGCTCCACAGACTGAGCCAACCATGTGCCCCTTGAGTAAATTATTTATAAGAACACACTGTATAATTTTGAATTTGTGTTTAAATACTACTATTGAATGGGGGGCACCTGGCTGGCTCAGTCAGAGAGCATGCAACTCTTGATCTCCGGTTTGTGAGTTCCAGCCCCGTGTTGGGTGTAGAGATTATTTAAATGAATAAAGCTTAAAAAAAAAAGATATATTAAGAGGGTCTTAAGAAAAAATAAAAAAATAAATACTACCATTGAAAAGGAAATATAATAATGTTGTCCTGATTTTTTTTTTAATCTCTATGCTTAACGTGGGGCTAGAACTCACAACCCCAAGATTGAGAATTGCATGTTCTACCAACTGAGCCAGTCAGGCACCCCCTTATGTTGAGCTAACTTTTAAAAAAGAAACTGGTGTCTTGTACACCTTTCTTCCCATCCAGTAGTCTCACTACCGTAGCAAGAGTCATTTCATTTTTACATACTTCCCTGAGTGGGAATCACACAGAGTCATGTTTTTGCCTGGCTTGATGTGGTGCAAAGAACCACAAAGTAATGTAAAAACTTCTCATAAAGGTGGATTTTTCACTGCTCTATAAAGATGATAAAAAAAACAAAACCAAAGTACAGTTGAACCAGAACAGGTATTCAGAGAACTGTGGCAACCATTGTGCCAGAGATGAGTTAGTTGTATTCCCCGAAAAAGGAAATTCCTGGAGGAAGTTTGTTTAACATCGCAAAGCCTCTGAGCCAAAGTACCAGAGGTGAAACCCAGGATTCTGAGCTCCAGATGCCCAGTGCAGCATTCTTTCCAAAAAATAAAAATCGTCATTTTCCAAAGGCTGACTATGTTTTCTGCTTAGGATCATCCTCGCGATGGGCACAGCAGACTTCTATTCTCTAACTAGGGTAGAGGAATTCTTGTCCTTAGAGGGGAAGGGGATAGGGAAATGTGTTCAAAGGAACTGCTTGCTCGTCTGCAGTCACCCTGAGGAAATAGCTGTGGTCCTCAGCTGCTCAGGAGCCCCTTCCTGCCCCACTTTTCTTCAGAGTTCTATTTTCAGGTTTCTCTGGGGACTGATCTCCAGAAGCTGTGGGGAAACACTGTCCCACCTTATTCTCACACACCCATGAAACTCCCCATTCAGGAGCTGATATCTTCAGTTGGCCAATGAATAATTAACCACAAGTGGGGTGGTTGGATACTTCCCTCAAAAATGAGGAACTTCAAAATTGAAGAGTCTATGTTTGTTGATCCAGGACAACTGTGCTTTGTTCTGCCCCAAACAAACCTCATGCAACCCTAAATGCAGAAAATAACGTGTTGATGAGGAAGTGGAGAAACTGGAAGCTTTGTGTGTTGTTGGGGGGAATGTAAGATGTTACAGGTGCTGTGGAAAACAGTATGGCAGTTACCATATGATCCAGCAATCCCACTTTCAGGGATATACCCCCCAAAATTGAAAGCAGGGTCTCAAGATACTTTCACATTTATGTTTACAGCAGCATTATTTAAAATAGCTAAAATGTAGGGGCACCTGGTGGCTCAGTCAGTTAAGCAGCTGCCTTCGGCTCAGCTCATGATCTTGGGGTCCTAGGATCGAGCCCCAAGTCTCCCTCTCCCTTTGCCTCTGCCCCCATCTCTCTCTCCCTCTCTGTCTCTCATGAATAAATACATAAAATCTTAAAAAAAAAAAAAAAGCTAAAATGTAGATGTGACCCAGTATCCATTGATGGATGAATGGATAAACAAAATGTGGTATACATATACACACTGGAATATTATTAGCCTTAAAAAGTAAGAAATTCTGTTACATGCTACAACATGGATGAACTTTAAGAACATTATGGTATGTGAAATAAGATAGTTACAAGAAGACAAAAACTGTATGATCCCCCCCACTTAAAAAAAATGTTTATTTTTTTAGTAATCTCGACACCCAGCATGGGGCTCAAACTCACAACCCTGAGATCAATCGTTGCATGCTCCTCTCACTGATCCAGCTAGGTGCCCTGTATGATCCCACTTACATGAGGTATCTACAAGAGTCAGATTCATAGAAACAGAAAGTTGAATGGTGGTTAGTTACCAGAGGGAAGGGAAAATGGGGAGTTGCTGTTTCATGGGTACAGAGTTTCTGTTTTGTAAGATGAAAAAGTTCTGGATTGGTTGCACAACAATGTAAATATACTTAACACTCTTGAAATGTACACTTAAAAATGGATAGGTGGTAGATTTTATGTTACATGTTTTTTACAATTAAAAAATATAAAATATAACATTGTATCTCAACTATACTTCAAAATAAGTAAAATATTTAAAGACTTTAAAGATTTTATTCATTTATTCATGAGAGGCAGAGAGAGAGAGAGAGTGGGAGAGGCAGAGGGAGAAGCAGGCTCCCCGTGGAGCAGGGAGCCCAATGCTGGGCTCGATCCCAGGACCCTGGGATCACAACCTGAGCTGAAGGCAGACGCTTAACCGGCTGAGCCACCCAGGTGCCCAGGATAAGTAAAATATTTAAAACACTAAATGAACAGTGAGCCCCAAAAAACAAATTAGAGGGAGTTAATAAACTAGAAGATAGATTGTAGAAATTATTCAGAATATAATACAGAGAAACAAAGAGATGTTAGGAAATAGGAATGATGCAATGAGAAGGTCTAACATACAGACAACTGGTTTCTAGAAGAAAAGAATGGAGAAGATGGAAAAAGAGATATTATTCAAAGATAAAGTACCTGAGAAATTTCCCAGAATTGATGAAAAATATGAATCCTTTGATTCAGAAATCAGAATGAATCCTAGGAATAAAAACAAATAAAAAAATAAAAATAAATTTACCCTACACTCTTTTTAGGGAAACTACAGATCAAAGATAGGGAGACTATATTAAAAGTATCCAGGGGCTCCTGGGTGTCTCAGTCAGTTGAGCATCCAGCTCTTAATTTCAGCTTAGGTCATGGTCTCAAGGTTATGAGATGGAGCCTTGTGTTGCACTCCATGCTGGGCATGGAGCCTGCTTGGGATTCTCTCTCTCCCTCTCCCTCTGTTGCTCTCCCTCCCTGCTCTTGCTTTCTCTCAAAAAAAAAAAAAAAAAAAAAAAGTATCTACGTATCCAGAGAGCAACTCAGATGAACAACCAATGACTGAAGGCAGTAGGTGAAATGGATAAGCAAACATTGTACATCAATACATGAACTATTCAGAGCTAAAAAGAAATGAGCTATCAAGACATGAAAAGATGAGGAGGAAACTTAGAAACTTAAATGCATGTTACTAAGTGAAAGAAGCTAATCTTGAAAAGGCAGCATACCGTGTGATCTCAAGTACTATATGACATTCTGGAAAAATGCAAAAAAATTCTGCAAAACTGTGGAGATAGTTGAAAAGATCAGTGATTGGCAGGGGTTATTGGGGAGAGAAGAATGAATAGGTGGAGCACAGGAATTTTAGGAGTGAAACTATTCTGTATGATCCTATAATGGTGGATACATTTGTCCAAATCCATATAATGTACAATACCAAGAGTGAATCCTGATGAACTCCGAGTGATAATAATGTTAATATAGGTTCATTGATTGTAACAAATGTACCACTCTCATATGGGATGTTTGATAGAGTCAGTGTTTAGGTGTCAGGGGGTCTTTTAGGGTTCCCAGACCCAATGTGGAGGGGTTCCCCTCACAAAACACCAGGCAATACTTGGATATCAGCAGGGTGTCCAAAAGTTTAATTCAACTCTGACACTATCTACCCAGAGATAACATAAGATTCCACAGGTTAAAGGTTCAGTCCTACAAGATTCCCCCCACCTCCCACTTCAGACACGAGTTCCAAGTTCCAGGCTATTACCTGTGCTTCTAACCTTCTAGCTACAGACTGGAGATTCCAACAACCTCCTCCTTGGGTTGGATTAATTTGCTAAAGTGGCTCACAGAACTCAGGGAAATACTTACGTATGTCTTCCAATTTGCTAAAGGATATGATAAAGAAAAAGATACGAAAGGATATGAATCGACAGTCAGATGAAGAGATACATAGGGCAAGGTCCCCCAAAAAGGAGCTTCTGTCCTTGCAGAGGACATGCCCACATGCCATGGGGCCAGGCTTTCCCCAAATGTGAAAGCTCTTTGGAAAAAAAAGACCAAAAAGCTGTCCTCTTGGGTTTTTATGAAGTTTTCATTACATAATCATGATTGACTAAGTCATTGGCCATTGGCTGATTCAACCTCCAGCTCCTTCCTCCTCCCTGAAGGTCCGGGATGGGACTGAAAGTTCCAATCATTTAATCCCATGGTTTGTCCATGTAGCAATCAGACCTTCCCTAAGGTGGGGTCCAAAAGTCACCTTCAATAATAAAATACCCATTTCACTTTTATGGCTCTGTAGCATTTTCAGGAACTGTGGAGGAAGACCAAATATATCTGAGAAATACATGACCAAATACATATTTCTTATAAATCATTATATCATAGGAGGTAAATAGGAGTTTTCTGTATTTTCCACTCAATTCTGCTATGAATCTAAGACTACTCTAAATCTTTAAAAAAAAAAAAGAGGGGGGGGCGTCTGGGTGGCTCAGTTGATTGAGTGTCTGCCTTCGTCTTGGGCGATGATCCCAGGGTGCTGGGATCGAGCCCCGCATCAGGCTCCCTGCTCAGTGGGAAGCCTGCTTCTCCCTCTCCCATTCCCCCTGCTGTGTTCCCTCTCTCACTGTGTCTTTCTCTGTCAAATAAATAAATAAAATCTTTAAAAAAAAATAAGACTACTCTAAAAGATGAAGTCTATAAAAAAAAAAAAATCAACCCAAAGGGACAAAAAAAAAAACAAAACAAAAAAACCTACCCAAACATCCGGAGAGAAAAAACAAATAGCTAACAAAAGAACAATAATTACCCTGACAGCAAACATCTAAAAAGAAATTGAAAAAAAATTTTTTTATTTATAGATCTTCTTTAGTAATCTCTACACCCAATGTGGGGCTTGGACTCACAACCAAAGAGTAAGAGTTGAATGCTTTTCTGAGCCATCCGGGTGCCCCACAACAAATTTTTAAAAATTCAAAAAAATACACACAGGGGTGCCTGACTCTCGGTTTCGGCTCAGGTCATGATCTCAGGGTTTTGAGATGGAACCTGAGCAGGCTCTGTGTTGAGTAGGGAGCCTGCTTGAGATTCTCTCTCCCACTCCTTCTGCCCCTCCCGCTCATGCGCTCTCTCTCTCTCAAATAAATAAATTAATTAAAAAAAATACGCTTAATAAGAAATTTAAGGTTAGTTATTGCTAGATATGGTCTTTCCCTAGTCCCTTCTCCCTTCCCCCTACCGTTTGTTTTCATTAATATGCATGGCAGCTTTTATTTTGTGAATAGGAAAAGGGTAAGCCAAAGTAAAGGGAGGAAAACGGAAGTTTACTGAGGGAGGAAAGGATATTTGGTTTTTAATAGTGATATTAACCTCGTGAGGGAAGGGATCTAGAAAGGCCACTGGTCCATTTCCATTTTAGGGGGATAAGATTATTCCCACTTTAGTCTCTATGGGGTAGGAGACTACTGTAGACTTTTTTAATTTTTATTTTTTATTGAGTGATAGTAAAGTTTATTCAATAATAGACTACAAAGCTCCTGAAGAGAGAAGGGACCCACCCCAGAGGGTTGCCCACTGTAGACATTTTCAATGATGGTGCCCATCTGCCTAGGAACTTGGAAGGTCTAAAGTACACTTAGATATATCATCCCATTTAGGCTCTGAGAGAGGTCACTCTCCAACTCTGTCAGGCAATGCCAACTGCAACATCTCTAGATATTTTGGTTAATCTTTTTTTTTTTTAAGATTTTATTTATTTATTTGACACAGAGAGAGAGCACAAGCAGGGGGAGTGGTAGGCAGAGGAAGAAGCAGGCTCCTTGCTGAGCAGAGGGCCCGACATGGGGCTTGATCCCAGGACCCTGGGATCATCGCCCAAGACGAAGGCAGACACTCAATCAACTGAGCCACCCAGGCGCCCCTATCTTGGTTAATCTTATGCTTCCTGATATTTATTGGTTGAAGTTCTGTAGGCCCCCTCTCATTCCAATGTTTCTTTTTGCTTATGAGCAGAGAAAGGCAGGCTAAGATTTCGAAATTTTTTACCTACAGCCTGGACCTTTCTCAGGAACTCTGGACTGCTATCTGAATATTACCACTGGAATGTCTAAATAAGCATCTCAAATTTAATATGTTCCCAAATCAAGCTCTTGATTTAGTTCTTTCAATTTACTTGTCTTGCAGTCTTTCCTATTGCAGAAAACGGCAATACCACCCTTTCAGATGCAGAGACCAAAAACTTGGAAGCATCCTTTTTTTTTTTTAATTTTTTAATTTTTAATTTTTATTTTTTTAAGATTTTATTTATTTGACACACAGAGAGAGACAGCTAGAGAGGGAACACAAGCAGGGGGAGTGGGAGAGGGAGAAGCAGGCTTCACACTGAGCAGGGAGCCCGATGTGGGACTCAATCCCAGGACCACAGGATCATGACCTGAGCTGAAGGCAGACGCTTAATGACTGAGCCACCCAGGCGCCCCCATCCTTTTTTTTTAGAAAAGATTTTCATTTAAGTAAACTCTATGGCCAATATGGGGCTCAAACTCATGACCCTGAGATCAAACATTGCATGCTCTACTGACTGAGCCAGCCAGGCGCCCCATGCAACTTTCCCTTCACACCTCATGTCCCGTCCACCAGGGAATCCTGTTGGCTCTACCTTTCAAAATATATCTATAATCCAACCACTTCTCATTACCTCCATACTGGTCCAAGTCTCCATTATCTTTCACTTGGATCACTGCAGTAGCCTTCTTAACAATCACATGTGGTAGGAGCTCAATAAATAATTATGGAATGCATACATGGAGCAATGCCCAGGTATGGGTTATCATTGGCTCTCTGGTGATTCATGGTTAAACTTGAGACCCCTTGCCATATTTTGGAGAAAGAGTGGGAAGAAGTAATATTTGGGCAGCAAGTACTGTGGGCTCATGGAGACAATGGGGAAAGTTGAAACAAACATGACAAATACAGGAGAGAAGATTTAGCGGCATTTGAACTCAGTGGGAATCAGCAAAGGTGCTCCCGGGCACTGAGTGCCCTGTCTCTGCTGTTGTGATTGCCCATTCTTTCTCCGTATAGAGCCTGGCTGGATACCCCACTTCCTTCTGCTGACCAGTCCGGCCTGGGATCCTGTGAGGTGATCTGCAAGAAGTCCAGGCAGTTGAATGACCTTTGCTGAACATCAGGTGAAGAGAGCAGTTTTCCTTCTGAGCTTTGGGGGTGGTGCGTCCTGTGGAGGGAGGGAATTGAGTGGATTGGGCAAGCTCCTGGAACTGGGGCTGGAGAGGCAAGGTAAGGAAGGCATGGAGGTGTGGCCTGGCCTAGGATCCTTCCTTCTCCTCCTGGGCCACCCCATTCCCCTCCTTCCCCCTCTCCCCATAGGAGATCCAGCAGCTGCTTCCGACAGCTTTGGTCTTCTGCCTGCTTTCAGAGTCATTCCAGAAGCTCATTCATTGTTCTTTGCCCTGACTCTTTTTAGTCATTCTTTCAGTGAACACCTAAAGCCTGGTTCCCTTGTCTCTATCACCAGGGGCTCTTTTCCAGACTGGCTAATGGAGTATGGTTTGGGGAAAGTGCTTGGCTGGGTCCCCTACATGTTGAGTTCAATTTCCTCCTTTGGGTGTGTTTCAGCTTCCAACTGGGATCTTTTCCACTGCAACTGTAACAACCACAGTCTGCATGGAGGTTCTTAAAGCTATACAGGCAGACAAAAAACAGAAAGGAATTCTTTTCTTTTTTTAAAGATTTTATTTATTTATTTGAGAGAGAGAGAGCATGAGAGGGGGGAGGGCCAGAGGGAGAAGCAGACTCCCCGCTGAGCAGGGAGCCCGATGTGGGACGCCAGGATCATGACCTGAGCCGAAGGCAGTCGCCCAACCAACTGAGCCACCCAGGCGCCCAAAACAGAAAGGAATTTTTTTTTTTTTTAAAGCTTTTATTTGTTTGTTTGACAGAGAAAGACACAGCGAGAGAGGGAACACAAGCAGGGGGAGTGGGAGAGGGAGAAGCAGAACCCCTGCCGAGCAGGGAGCCCAACGCGGGACTCGATCCCAGGACCCTGAGATCATGACCTGAGCCAAAGGCAGACGCTCAACTGACTGAGCCACCCAGGCGTTCTTAAGAAAACACAAGTGGTTATCAGAGTTTCCACTCCCATCAGACCCAGATGCTCTGTACTCGCCTGCCCATAACTGCTTAGTAAGAAGTATTTAACCAGCTTGCTGATCTCAATAACCACATTGAAATCAGACATCCTGAGGGAAAGGGAAGTTTCCCCCACCCCTACTTGCTCTTCCTCCAGCCTTCCCCATCCAGCCAGTAACACTGTTATTCACCTGGCTGTTTGAGAGAAAAAGCTAGAAGTTTGCCTCTATTTCCCCCTATCCCTCACCCCTCATCCTTCCGATCAGCAAGGCCTGTTGCCTCTACAAAATATGCCCAGAGTCTATCTTCTCTCCACCACTTACGTACAATTGTCTTCATCTTGGGCAAGTGCGGTGTCTGTTAACTGGTCTTCCTGCTCACTCTTATCCTGATACAGACTACCCTCCTCACAACAGCCCTAGCCATCTTTCAAGGACGAACCAAATCCCCTTTCACATCGTCCCAAAAACTCCCACTGAACTTTTGAACTTTTGATTCATTTCTAACTTCTTCTTCTTCTTCTTCTTCTTCCTCTTCTTCTTCTTCTTCTTCTTCTTCTTCTTCTTCTTCTTCTTCTTCTTC
>NW_023270268.1:34536118-34574582 GCF_011800145.1 Mirounga leonina
TCTTCTTCTTCTTCTTCTTCTTCTTCTTCTTCTTCTTCTTCTTCTTCGAGAGTGTGTATGCACTGTGGCGGTGGGGCGGTGCAAAGTGAAAGAGAAAGAGAATCTCAAGCAGACCCCCCACTATCCCATGACCCTGAGATCATGACCTGAGCCAAAATCAAGAGTCGATTGCTTAACCGACTGCACCACCCAGGCGCCCCTGATTAATTTCTAACTTCTTACCATGGTGCCTGAGACTCTGCACACTGTGACTCCGTTCCTTTCTTTTCAGTCACACATCTGCTGCTCTCTCTCTCAGCCACGTGGCCTTGTCCTTTCCTTCGGTGTGCCAAGCTTGGTCCTGTCTCCGTGCTACAGGATCTGTTGTTGGCAATGCTTAAAATGCTCCATGAAGATTTCCTTCTGGCTGGCTCCTTAGTATTTAGGCCTCAGCTCAGTACTGTTGCTCTGTAATGAAACCTTCCAAAACTCAGTTGCTTCAAAATAGCAGTCATTTCTTTAGTTTATGTATCTGTAATTTGGGCAGGGTTTGATGGGAAGGATGCATTTTTGCTCCATGAAGCTTCAGATGGGGCAAATCACCCAAGAGTAGGGATCTGCTTCTTTTTTTTTTTTTAAGATTTTATTTATTTATTTGAGACAGAGAGAATGAGAGAGAGCAAGCACATGAGAGGGGGGAGGGTCAGAGGGAGAAGCTGGCTCCCTGCCGAGCAGGGAGCCCGATGCGGGACTCGATCCCGGGACTCCAGGATCATGACTTGAGCCAAAAGCAGTCGCTTACCAACTGAGCCACCCAGGCGCCCTAGGGATCTGCTTCTAAGGTGGCTCACTCACATGGCTGGCATGTTGGTGCTGGCAGTGGTCTATGAGTTAAGCCAAGGTGGAAGCATGGGGGCCTTGGTTGTTCGTGTAGCTTGGTTTCAAGGAAAGTGTCCCAAAAGATTCAGGCGGAAACTGAATTGTCTTTCCTGACCTCAGAAGTCACATAGCATCACTTCTGTTGTACTTTATTAGTTCAGCAAGTCAAAAGGCCTGTCCAAAGTTAAGTGGAGGGAACATGGACTTTACCACTTGAAGAGGGAGTATCAGGGTTCATACAGAAATGGAAAGATTGCTCTTCTGGATAATTCTGGGTAATGTTATCTACCACAGCTACGTCCTCAGTGTGACTTTTACTGACCACTCTGTATAAATTAGCTCTTCCTCCCCACCCCAAATAGCCATTCTTTATCATTTTAGCCTCTGGTTCCTTCATAGTACCTACCATTATCTTAAATTATATATTTATATATATATAAATATATATATATTTATATATATATATATATTTTTTAAGATTTTATTTATTTATTTGAGAGAGAGAGAATGAGAGACAGAGAGCATGAGAGGGAAGAGGGCAGAGGGAGAAGCAGACCCCCTGCTGAGCAGGGAGCCCGATGTGGGACTCGATCCCGGGACTCCAGGATCATGACCTGAGCCGAAGGCAGTCGCTTAACCAACTGAGCCACCCAGGCACCCTATCTTAAATTATATTGAATGGGGCGCTGGGGTGGCTCAGTCGGTTAAGCGTCCAGCTCTTGGTTTTGGCTCAAGTCATGATCTCATGGGTCATGGGATGGGGCTCTGCAGTCAGCAGAGAGTCTGCTTGAAGATTCTCTCTGTCTGCCCCCCATTCCCACTCGTGCAAGCACGTGCACATGCCCTCCTTCTCTTTCTCTCAAATAAATAAACCATAAAAAATGATCTTGTCTATTTATTTATTTTCTCACTTTCAGTCTTACACAAGAATGTACATCCTCTGAGAACAAGAGCCTTGCATGAAGGAGGCCAGCTGGGAAGCTGATGCCCTGAGCTCTGGCAGTTGCAGTCACAGAGGTGATGGCTATTTAGAGATACGTAAGGATGGAGACATTGGTGTTTAGACTGACTGACTATGGGGGATGACGTGAGAAAGGAGGACACTGGGTTGCTGGTCCATCTCAGATGGAGAAAGGGCACGGGATTGAGGGCGTGCATGGCTCAGGATTCCCTGGCAGAGGCCATGCTGAGACCTGCATCCTGGAGTGGTGGTGTTTGTGTGGGGAGACTGGCTAGATGCACACCAAATCCCTTTCTTCTTCTTTCAAGCTTCCAGCCACATTTCCCAGCCTTCCTGCAGTTAGATGGGGGCCAGGTGAAGCTATGTCAAAAAATGCAAGTGGAAGCTGATGTGGACCACTCTCTGTGGTGGCCTATTGAATGCCACCTTGTAAGATTCTCCAGGCCCCCTTTCCCTTCCCTAGGAGGTGTGTTAAGGATGGCAGCATCACAGAGAGGGCAGGTCTGGGTTCCCAAAAGACTATGTAGAGTAGAGAACCACTCCATCACAACCTTTTTTATTTCATGACACCACATTTTTGAAGAGACAAGGATAGTTGTACAGTGTCTCCATGTTCAGGACTGATCTCAATGTTTCTTCTTGCTCTTATTTAACTTCTTCCTCTGTTCTTTGTATTTTCTGCCAACTCAGTCAGCTCTCTAGCTTGATTAGCGTCAGGTGAACTTTTTTGGTGAGAAATATTTTGAAGATGATGTACTTTATGTTGCATTCTATCTGGAGGGACATCAATGTTAGGTTGTCCCACCTCTGGTCCTGTTACGTTTGAAGACTGAGTTTAGATGGTGGTTGTTATATGTCTCCATTGTAAAGGCACTTCCCCCTTTTGCAATTAGTGTGTAAACTATGAGGTAACCCTTGGTCACCATTCTGACATCCTGTTCCTGAACAACATTTCATCTAATCTTTTTAGCATCCGTTGTGGTTTCTTCCCTCAATTGTTTACATTTACTATTTTTCTAGCATTTATTTAGCAACTTACTAGCTGCTGAGCATTCTTCTCTGGGTTCTACCTGTATTTTCTTCCTTTCTTTCTCTCTTTCTTTCACTCTTTCTTTCTTTCTTTCAAGATTTATTTATTTATTTGAGAGAGAGAGAGTGTACACATGCGGGGTGGGGAGGGGCAGTGGGAGAGGGAGAGAGTGCTAGGTGCAGAGCCTGACTCGGGGCTTGCTTGATCTCACAACCCTGAGATCATGACCTGAGCAGAAACCAAGAGTCAAATTCTTAACCAACTGCACCACTTAGGAACCCTCTTTCTTTCTTTTAAAGTAAGATTTACACCCAACGTGGGGCTTGAACTTACCACACTGAGATCAAGAGCTGTATGCTCTACCGACTGAGCCAACCAGGTGCCCCTATATTTTCTTTTTTAATCATCACAGTAACCTTATGAGATAACTTTATTTTTTTTAATTAATTTTATTTATTTATTTATTTATTTTTAAAGATTTTATTTATTTATTTGAGAGAGAGAGAATGAGAGACAGAGAGCATGAGAGGGAGGAGGGTCAGAGGGAGAAGCAGACTCCCTGCTGAGCAGGGAGCCCGATGCGGGACTCGATCCAGGGACTCCAGGATCATGACCTGAGCCGAAGGCAGTCGCTTAACCAACTGAGCCACCCAGGCGCCCCGAGATAACTTTATTTTATTATTACTATTTTTAAAGATTTTTTTTTTAAAGATTTTATTTATTTATTTGACAGAGACAGAGAGCAGGAACACAAGCAGAGGGAGTGGGAGAGGGAGAAGCAGGCTTCCTGCTGAGCAGGGAGCCCAATGTGGGACTTGATCCCAGGACTCCGGGATCATGACCTGTGCCAAAGGCAGATGCTTAACGACTGAGCCACCCAGGCGCCCTATTATTATTTTCATACTTTTAAAAAGTAAGCCCTACCCTCAAGTGGGGCTCGAACTCACGACCCTGAGATCAAGAGATGCATGCTCTACTGACTGAGCCACAGAGGTGTCTGAGATAACTTTATAAGTGAAGACTGTGAAATAGAGAAGGTGTATTAGTTTTCCACTACTGTTATAATAAAACACCACAAACTCAGTGACTTAAAACAATATAAATTTATCTTAGTGTTCTTGAGGCCAGAGGTTTGAAATGGGTCTCACTGGACTGAATTTTTTAAAAGATTTTTATTTATTGGGCGCCTGGGTGGCTCAGTTGGTTGGGCGACCACCTTCGGCTCAGGTCATGATCCTGGAGTCCCTGGATCGAGTCCCACATCGGGCTCCCTGCTCAGCGAGGAGCCTGCTTCTCCCTCTAACCCTCCCCCCTCTCATGTACTCTCTCTCTCTCATTCTCGCTCTCTCAAATAAATAAATAAATCTTTAAAAAAAAAGATTTTTATTTATTTATTTGAGAGAGAGAGAGCATGAGCAGGGGGAGGGCAGAGGGAGAGAGACAAGCAGACTCCCCCCTCAGCAGGGAACCCAAGACAGGGCTGGATCCAGGACCCTGAGATCATGAACTGAGCTGAAGTCCTACCCATGTGCCTAATTTCAGTCTCACTGGACTGAAATTAAGGTGTAGGAAAGGCTGCTTTCCTTCAGAGGGCTTTAGGAAAACTCTGTTCCTTGCAGGTTTTAGACGCTACCTGCATCCCTTGGCTCATGGCTCATGGTCCCCTTCTAGCTTCAAAGCCAGCATTGGTGGGCTGAATTCTTCTCATATGTTCTCATCCTGATCTTTTTTTTAAGATTTTATTTATTTATGGGGCGCCTGGGTCGCTCAGATGGTTAAGCGTCTGCCTTCGGCTCAGGTCATGATCCCAGGGTCCTGGGATCGAGTCCCGCATCGGGCTCTCTGCTCCTTGGGAGCCTGCTTCTCCCTCTGCCTCTCTCTCTGTCTCTCATGAATAAATAAATAAAAATCTTTAAAAAAAAAAAGATTTTATTTATTTATTTGACAGAGAGAGAGAGAGCACAAGCAGGGGGATGGGCAGGCAGAGAGAGAGGGGGAAGCAGACTCCCTGCTGAGCAGGGACCCCGATGCGGGACTCGATCCCAGGACCATGGGATCATGACCTGAGCTGAAGGCAGACACTTACCTGACTGAGCCGCCCAGGCGCCCCTCTCTCTTTTTCTTTTTTTTTTTTCCTCTCTCTTTTTCTTAAAGATTCATTTATTTATTTTAGAGATTGAGAGAGCAGGGGGAGGGGCAGACGGAAAGGGAGAGAGAAAATCTCAAGCAGACTCCACACTGAGTTCAGAGCCTGACACGGGGCTAGATCTCATGACCCTGAGATCATGACCTGAGCCAAAAGCAAGAGTCGGATGCTTAACTGACTGCACAACCCAGTAGCACCAACTTGATCTCTTTTTGAAGAAAAGTTTTGCTGTTATTAGTTACATTAGTGGTTCTCAACTGACAATGATTTTGCTCCCTAGGTGACATCTGGCAATGCCTGGAGACATTTTTATTGTCACAACTGTGGAAGTGTCCCTGGTATCTAGTAGGTAGAGGCTGGTGATGCTGCTGAACAGCCTACAGGACATACTACTGTCTTCCACTGCAAAGAATGATCTGATCCGAAACGTCAGTGGTTCCACATGTGTTCCCCTTTGTCCACTGTGTAAAGCAGCTCTATCTCCTTCTGCTGATCAGGGTCAATTGCCTTTTCCAGTGTGGTGACTCCTTCTTTCATTGGCAGGATGCTGGTGAGGAGCTGCAGCTTGTAGTTCAAAGGGAACTTGTTGTGTCCCCCTTGGGGACCAGAACCTCCTACCTTGCAGAGTTCAGACTTGCAGGCACAGGAAGCACAAACTGGGTCATGGGAGAGAGGGCAAGCTTCCATGTTTTGGTTCCCAGACCCAGGAGGATGTTCTGTTCCGCGGCAACCTACCTTCTCTGGCTTAGCTGATGGATGATTTCTTGGCTGCCTACACTCGTCTCCCTTTGCAGTTCTCCTGCCCTGTCTCCTAACTCTGTGTCCCACTTGGATTAGTTTTGTCTCCTCAGATAGCCTTTTAAGCTCCTGCCACCAGGTCCCTGGCTTCCCCCTCTGGGAGGCTTCATCGATTCCTCAGTTGCTCAGGAAGTTCTGACCAGCACCTGTTTAAGGCTTTAGTTCTAGTGCTACGGAAGGGGTCCACAGATCTTTACCCAGATAAAATGTCCTGAGGCGGTACATTTCCGAAGACTAGGGCATTTTGGAGGAGGACCGCTTACTGCTGAGTTTATCCGTCTACTTCTTGTTATATCAATGCTTTGGTTAGAATGGGGTATTTTATAGGATATACTGTGAGCCCTGCCAGGGCTGGTTGGTTTTTTTTGTTGTCATTGTTGTTTCTTTTGAATGGGTAATTATTCACAGTGTTCAAAGTTCAAAAGGTACAAAACAGTATTCAGTGAAATGTTTCCCTCCTATCTCTATTTTCCAGCCACCCAAGTCCCCCTTTCTAAGCACAACAAATATTTTCAGTTTTTCCAGATGCCATAACACACACATTTATATTTGTTTAGCCACATGGTAACATACTATACAATTGTTCAGAACCTGGTGTGTATGGTTTTTGAAAATCTAACAGTGTATCTTATTGCTTATTTCCTCATTTTATTTTTATTCATGCTTTGTTGTGTGTGTGTGTGTGTGTGTGTGAGAATGTAATAATTTATTTAACTAATCAACTAATTGATGGGCATTCAGTTTTTTTTTCTAATCGTCTGAGATTACAAACAATGTTGCATGAGTAATTGTGTACATTCTAGGTGTAGGAGTATATTTATAGGATAATAGCCGGGTCAAAGAGTATTTACATCTGTTGTGAATTTTTTTTTTTACTATATTGCCTATGCTGTACTTTTCATCGCCATGACTTATTTATTTTATAACTAGAAGTTTCTATCTCTTAATCTCCTTTATCTGTTTCATCCATCCCCCCACCCACCTCCCTTCTGGCAACCACCAATCTGTTCTCTGTATTTAAGAGTCTGTTTTCTGGTTTGTTTGTTTTTTGGATTCCACATATTAGTGAAATCATGTGGTATTTGTCCTTTTCTGTGTGAATTATTTCACTTAGCACAATACCTTCCTGTCATTTGAGAGACAACTCCCAAATCACCTTCCACAGAGATTGCTCTCAATGTCTGTTTCTCCAGAGTTTTGCCAACACAAGGTTTAGCAAACCTTTTTAATCTTTGTCAATACGAAAGGATAAAAGTAATATCTCAATATTGTTTTGTGTTAATATTAGCCATATGAAATTGCTGGTTTAGGTAAAAATAATTGTTGAATATCAGCAATTTTATGTGGTTTATTTCTTTCACTGTGAGATGGAGAATTTCTTTCGAGAGAGCAAGAGAGCTTGTGCACGCGGGCACACACACACACACACACACAGGGTGAGGAGAGGCAGAGGGAGAAGGAGAAAGAGAATCTTTTTTTTTTTTTTTAAGATTTTATTTATTTACTTGACAGAGAGATAGAGCCAGAGAGCACAAGCGGAGGGAATGGCAGAGGGAGAGGGAGAAGCAGACTCCCCGCTGAGCAGGGAGCCCGATGTGGGGCTCGATACCACAATCCTGGGATCATGACCTGAGCCGAAGGGCGGACGCTTAAATGACTGAGCCACCCAGGCGCCCCTATCTTATTTTATTTTATTTTTAATTTAATTTATTTTTTTTTATTCATGTGACAAAGAGAGACAGAGAGAGAGGGAATATGAGCTGGGGAGAGAGGCAGAGGGAGAGGGAGAAGCAGACTCTTCGCTGAGCCAGGAGCCTGATATGGGGCTCCATCCCAGGACCCTGAGATCATGCCCTGAGCTGAAGGCAGACGCTTAACCATCTGAGCCACCCAGGTGCCCCTATTTTTTATTGAAGTATTGAATCTTGTAGATTTTTCCACATTGGCACATATAGATTTGCTTCACTAACTTCAATGGTTACACAGTCTTTCACTGGATAAATGCATCATAATTTATTTAACTATTCCTCTGTTGATGGACATTTAGGTTGTTTCCATCTTTGACAAGACTGCCACATACCCTCTTGTTCATGAGTCTTTGTGCAAATGTGCAAGTATATCTTTAGGATAAGCTCCTAGAAGTAGAATTGCTGGGTCAAAAAACAGGGCATTCTAAGATTTTGATTGATATTGACTGACTATTCAGATAATAGGTTGAATTAGCTCTCCTAATTCAGAGGAACTGAGGCCCCTAGATCCAAGTCCTCCCCAGTCCTGTCATGCCACTCATCCCAGCATTCTGAAGGACTCTCCTCTTTTGGACACTTGGTCTGACTTGCCAATATGGGTCTCAAAATGTCTCTCATTGACACAATCTTTCTAAAATTACATTTTATTTTGTACAGTGGATGCCCCACAATCTTCTTAGTCATCTTCCTATTGTTGGATCTTTATTGAGGTTCCTCCAAAACAGAGTTATGTTAAGATAATCTTGCAAAGAGCCTCTTGGTGAACAGGTCAGCTCATGTTTTTGTCAAGTAGTTGCCCAAGCAAATAATAATGGCTAACATTTATTGAGCACTTGCTATGAGCCAGGCCCTGCTCTAAACCCTTTGTGATGTATTTTCTCAAAAATCCTATGAATTGGTTATCATTATTATTAGCTTAATTTTATAGATGTGAAAGCTCAGGCATACAGGTAAAAAGTATTTCCAGGGCCCTAGACCTGATAAGGGATGGGGCTGGAGTTAAAACCCAGTCAATCTAGGGGCACCTGACTGGCTCAGTCGATAGAGCATACTCTTGTTCTTGGGGTTGTGAGTTCAAGTTCCACATTGGGCATGTAGAGTTTACTTAAAGAAAACCAAACCAAAACAAACCCAGTCAATCTAGCTCCAGTCAGTGGTCTCAGATTGAGGCATTTGGCTCAAAGTGTAAGAACATTTAAAAGTGAGATGCTGTCAAATTACTCTCCAGGAAGGTTGTGGCATTCTCCAGTCCCACTAGAGTGAAGATGAAGGCCATTTTTCCTCCAAGCGGTATATCTTTTTCATTCCCATATCCTGGGTGTAGGGGATATGAAAATGAAATACACCCGGCAGAAGGTCCAGCATAAAGCAGGTGGGTGCCCTGGACTGCCGAGCTGAAGGATGGCTGGCTGGCCGGTCGGATGAAGGGAGGGGGCAGACAGGTGTGGAGCGAGGGTGCCTGGGTGCATCAGAGGAACCATGGCCCAGTGCAGGGTCCTGCCTTGAAAACTCATTCATTTAACACAGTGTGAAGCGTTTATTTTCCTGCTCTTACCGCAGCTAGCTGCTTGGCCGTCCTCGCCCCTTCTTTTAGGTATCTGCTGAAGTGTCTCCCTCTGAGAAGCCTTCCCTGACCACACTGTAGAAAGTAAGAATCCAGGGGCGCCTGGGTGGCTCAGTCGTTAAGCGTCTGCCTTCAGCTCAGGTCATGATCCCGGAGTCCCCGGATCGAGTCCCACATTGGGCTCCCTGCTCGGTGGGAAGCCTGCTTCTCCCTCTCTCACTCCCCCTGCTTGTGTTCCTGCTCTCTCTCTCTCTCTCTCTCTCTGTCAAATAAATAATAAAATAAAAAAAAAAAGAAAGTAAGAATCCTTACCTCACTCGACAACTCCTTATTCTGCTTTAGTTTTCCCCGTAGCATTTATCCCCTTCTGACATCTACGTACTGCTTTTTACTCCTTCTATCTTGTTTATTGCCTGTCTTCCCTGCCTCCCACAACAGAATATAAACCTCACCAGGTTAATGGTTTTGTCTGTTTTGTTCACTCATTTATCCCCAGTGCCAAGGACATTTCCTGGCATTAGCAGGCGCTCAATCAGAATCTGGGGAATAATCTTATTCACTGTTCCAGGAAGTGAAGGTGCAGCAGCCAGCAAGACAGAGGACCTGCCCTCGGTGCCCGACATGAGTCCTGCTGGCGGTAGCGGCCGGGGGAGGTTCTCGCCACCCTGAGCTCAAGGTCTCTGGGCTCCGTTCTAAGAAGTGACCACGCCCCCGGCGGCCAGCCCGCCCCGCAGCGCCCCCTGGCGGGCCCCGTTGGCCGGGCGTCCCTGCGGCGTGAGTGGGCCCCTCGCTCGGCGGCGCGCAGGATCTCCCCGCCAGGCTGCCGCGCTGGGAACCCCGGGAGCTCCCGGCCCGTTGCCTTCAGACCTTCAGACACTTCTGCTTTTGCCCCGAGCGGGAAGAGGAAGGAGGGCAAGGGCGGAGCGCAGGGCGAGACCGGCGGGGAAGGGGGAGGGAGGTCGGGGTTCTGGCGTCTTCTCCCACCGCGTCATCCGCAAGACGTGTCTTTTAAGGTGCGAGGTCCCCTCGGTTTTGGGCGGCCTTGCTTTCCCCGGGCCCTGCTCAGGTCTCATCTTCCGCCCCTTCTCCGCGCGGGAGGCGAGGGGCAGCGAGGTCAGAAGGCGGTGGCGAGGGCCGTGCCAGTGTCCTCCGGACCCGGCGTCCCTCGGCCCTGTACTAGGGTTTGGGGGTCAAAGCAGTTGGTGCCTCTGTGTTTGGGGTCGAGCTCCACGGTCTGCGGGCACCAGGCGCGCCCCGTCGAGCGCCCAGTGGGTGCACGTCCTGCCCCGCGGCTTTTGGAGATAGAAGAGCCGGCGGTAGCCGGAGCAGAGGTTAGGGCGCCACCTGGCGGTCGCAGCCCGCGCCCCAGACGTGCCTTTGGGGTCACTTGGCCAGGGGATTCTGGTGCTGGGCGTCTCTTTCCAGGCCTGCCCCTAACACAGGATCGCTGGTCCATTTCACTTAGTGGTTGGGGGCCTGGATCATTGGAAATGTGCACGATTGGGTGAGATCAGGATTTGAAGAGCTGAGGAATGACAAAAACGGGATAGTTCTTGGTGTTGGAACTCAAGTTTTTTTTGCCTTTGTGGATGGTGTAGTGGCCCTCCCTCCTCCGAAGTCTCCCCCGCCACCGCATCTATTGTTCCTTTTATTCTGGTCTTGAAAGGGCATGTGTGATTATAAAAAGAACGCATTAAAAACAAAAAAGAGAAGGCGCCTGTGTGGCTCAGTCGGTTAAGTGGCTGCCTTCCCCTCTGGTCATGATCCCAGGGTCCTGGGATCCATCCCCGCCTCGGGTTCCCTGCTCATCTCTGGTCATGATCCCAGGTTCCTAGGATCCATCCCCACCTCGGGTTCCCTGCTCATGGAGGAGTCTGCTTCTCCCTCTCCCTCTGCCCTTCCCCCGGCTTGTGTGCTCTCACTCTCACTCTCTCTGCGCGCTCTCTCTCTCCCAAATAAATAAAATCTAAAAAAAAAAAAGCATAGTCATTGTAAAAAAAAAAAAGGAGAAAATATGGTTTCTATTGAAAGTTCTCCCTTCACTTGAACAGAGGCTTGTTCTCCTTGGGAGTACAGGTTTGCTAGTTCTCTTTCCTTGATCCTGGCAGGACTGTTGGTTAAGGGTCAAATCCACACCCTTCCTGATGTTGGCAGGATTGGCCCATCCACCACCAGGGCTGGAACCATGCTGGAGGCAGCACTTGGAGTGCTGGGGTCTGGGGTCAGCGAGAGGGGAGGCCAGGGGCTTCCCCTGAGGTTTCTCAGTTCTCTTTTTGCACAATTTGATTTTTTTTGCCCTTTTTGTCCTTATAAGGTTCTTGCCCCCTCAAAGACAATTTTATTTTATTGTAGTAGGTTTACCTTGATACATTAGTAGTCCCTCCTGCCAAGCGTGAGCCCATTTTCAGTTGATTTATTTACGAAGGGCCACATCAGCGATTGGCCAGTATCCCATGTCTGGAGTGGGAGAAACCAAAGTTTGTGGTCTACTCCCCTGGTTTAGCTAGGGATGTCCAGTCCAAGAAGTCCGAGTCCTAATAGTAGCAAAGTTATCCTGTCCTCATTTTCTACCTTACATGGTACATGATTGTAATTGTTTCCTTTTTTTTTTTTTAAGTTTTTATTTATTTATTTGAGAGAGAGAGAGATATCGAGCAGGGATAGGGGCAAGGGAGAAGCAGGCTCCCCATTGAGCAGGGAGCCTGACATGGAACTCGATCCCAGGACCCTGGGATCATGACCCAAGCCGAAGGCAGATGCCCAACCGACTAAGCCACCCAGACGCCCTGTTTGTTTCCTAATAAACACATGGAAATATCCAGTTCAACAATTCTACCAATATCCTGCTCCAAAACATAGGTATTCTCTTTCAAAGAGCTGACAGTCTGGGTATGTTATATGTAGTTTATTCAGGCAGCCTGTGGGTGGGCAGGGTGGGGACAAGTCTGGGTACGGAAGCTGAGGCTCCCAGAGATTCTTGCTCACGTGAGGCCCCAGGTTATTGTCTTGTGTGGTGGTTGCCAGGTTTTTGGAGTTCATGTACCTGGGAAGTATCCCCTATAATTATTGGGGAAACAGCATAGACTTGTCAATCATTGCTTTAGCCATCAGGACATTAGCAAAAGCCAATTCTATGATCAGTTCAGAAAAGAAGGGGGACATTTTAACAGCAAGAATCTCTAAGTAGAAGTTTTTCTCATTTCATTAAGGACTGGTGGGACAGGAAAGGGCAGCATGGGTTCTGCTGGGCATCTGGGAGCCCTGGCTGATTCCCTTCACAAGGGACTGGCTGCCAGAAGCACCTTGAGGCCTCGGTGACCAAGGAGGGACATCCATTCAGAGTCTAAGTCTCTGAAAACACAGACTTCACAGTATCAAGCTCAGCGTTTCACCTCTCTGGTCTGTGGCTGGTCACCATCTCTGGACTCTGGGACTTTTGGGACAGGTCTCTGTCATTGCACTTCCCACATTATTCTGTGGTTCTGACTGCCCACCCAATGGCTAGCTGGCTAAAGATGGGAACCTCCATAGATCTGACTGCTTGGCTGCCCAGCACAGTGCTCAATACTCAGCAGGTGCTTACAAAATGCTTATTGCTGGAATGAATTACACTCACTTTCACCCTTTTGTATTTCCAATTAAATAATTAAGGAAGTACTCGTTGTAAGCTACTTTAAAATGAGAGGGGAAATGGCTAATTTCATGCTGAGAAAGGAAAAATATTTGCGAGTTTTCCCACAGGCTATTTTATAGCCACTTGATTTCCTTCAGGTTGTGTATTTTTTGTTGGGCAATCTACACTCCGCAAAAGAGAGGTCCTGCCTTTCACTGCCTTTCACTGTCACTAGATAGGGATTCTCAGCCTCACTGCACGTTAGGAGAGGGAGAGGTTATGATACTGATGCTCAGGGGACCTCTGACCAACAGAATCAGGATCTGGGGGGAGATGAGGTCTGAAGGTTGGTTTTTTAAATCAGTTTTATCAGTGATCCTAATGTGCATCAGGGACTGAGAACCTGTAGCCTAGAAGCATCTTTTGGTGCTCTAGCAGCTGAGAGAGAGGAAGGGATGAAGTAGGAGGACGCTGTGCACAAGGAAGGGAGACTGGGGTTGCAGGCTTGGTTCCCCCCTTGCTGTGGTTTAAGCCCTTGGTTTTATTTTTTCTAAAGATGATGATGGCTGTCCATAGGATTGTTGTTGGGGTTATCTGAGTGCCTGGCACTGAGTTAGTGCTTGTGATGGTTATTTTATTTATTTATTTATTTATTTATTTATTTATTTATTTTAAATTTTTATTTATTTGACAGAGAGAGACAGCAAGAGAGGGAACACAAGCGGGGGGAGTGGGAGACGGAGAAGCAGGCCCCCCGCGGAGCAGGGAGCCCGATGCGGGGCTCCATCCCAGGACCCTGGGATCATGACTTGAGCCGAAGGCAGACGCTTAATGACTGAGCCACCCAGGTGCCCCTATTTTATTTACTTAATTTTTTTGATAGGCTCCACGTCCAATGTGGGGCTTCAATTCATGACTCTGAGATCAAGAGTCACATGCTCGGGGTGCCTGGCTGGCTCATGACCCCTCTCAGGGTCATGAGTTCGAGCCCCACATTGGGCATAGAGATTACTTAAAAAAAAAAAAGTAAAAAAACCCTTAAAAATAGATAGATAGATAAATAAATGAATGAATTAATGATAAATAAACAAATTTGTTTACAAAAAACAGTCACATGCTCTACCTACTGAGCCAGACAGGTGCTCCTGTGGTTATTTTTATGTGTCACTGGTCTAGGCTATGATACCCAGTTGTTTGGTCAATCACCAATCTAGATGTTGCTGTGTGGTTATTTTTCAGATGTGATTGACATCGAAATCAGTAGACTTGGAGTAAAGCAGATTACCTTCCAATAAGGTAAGAGAACCTTTAAAGAATTGAAGGCCTTGGAGGAAAAGACCGAGGTCCCTTGACGAGGAAGGAATTCTGCTTCTAGACTGCCTTTGGACTTGAGCCTGGAACACGGACTCCTGCTGCAGTTTCCAGCCTGCTGGCATGCCTTGCAAAATTCAGGATTTCAGACTGGCCACCTTTTTTTTTTTTAAGATTTTATTTATCCATTCATGAGAGACAGAGAGAGAGATGCAGAGGCAGAGGGAGAAGCAGGCTCCCCGTGGAGCAGGGAGCCTAATGTGGGACTCGATCCCAGGACCCTGGGATCATGACCTGAGCCAAAGGCAGACGCTTAACCGACTGAGCCACCCAGGCATCCCATATGAGCCAATTCCTTAAAGCCTCTCTCTCTCCTGCTCTGGAGAACTGTGAGCAGTGCTCAATAAATGATGGCTCCTGGTCTTCTCCTCTAACTCGGCAGTGGCTCGAGCTGGGTTGGGTTACTAAGGCTGTGGCTTTATAGGTCATGGCAACTGGCATTATTGTAAGGAAGTGATAGCAATGAGTTCCCACTGTAACATTCCAGAGTGAGAAGTCTAGATGCAGCGACAAATGCATGGCGCAGAAATCCTTGTCTCTTTCTTCATCTGAAATATGGAGATTTCCCTCAGAAGGGAAGTCCTGTGGCACATGGCACAGAACCCCAGACCCTGGGTCCAGAGACCTGGCTTTGGCTCCTGGCTGTGTCACCAATTTGGGCAAGCACCCTGCCTTCTCCAGTTTTTGGCTTCCTGAGGGACTTGGGCTGGGTAATGTAGGAGGAGCTTTCTGTCTCAGAGCCCGAGTCTAGAGTTTCCTCTGGTGCTTTGACTTGCAAAGCAGATTTCCCGCCAGTTTGTTTGTTTACCTGCTGGAGTTTGGTTTCTGCTTCCTAAGTGGTTGCAGGTTGGGGCACTTGTATTTATGCTCAGGAGAGAGGCCACAGGGCTGAATCGTGGCTGTCCTATCCTGGCTTTAGAGGATGCCTCAGACCTCACCCCCAGCTGTCCTGTGCTCTTAGCGGCAAGGAGGTTCCAGGACGTGGAAAAGCCAGGCCCCTATAGATTTCTGCTGCTGGGATTCCCTTCCACGTCTGCTCAGGCACACCGGACCTTCCCTCCCCTGCCAGCATGCTCTGGAGAGGTCGGAGACCACACACAGAGGACCTAATGCTGTTCTACAGACACACATGTGAAAGAAATAGCACAGCTGTGGTCCTCTTCAAGTGATCCTGATTCTGACTAATCCCCATCCTGCTTGATGTCAGGGGCCAGACCTGACTGCCAAGTTGTTTGCTGTCCTGCGCTGCGTGTCCCCTTGGCCTGGCATCGCTGCCTGAGCTGGTGAAGCTGGGAATCCCAGGGTAGCCTGTGGCCATTCCCTCTGATCATCTGCCTCCTCCCCAGGGCATCCTCCGGAAAACTTACTGACACTTAGGGCCACCGAGCCTTTCCTATCTACGGGTAAGGGCACCCAGCTCTAACCTTGGCTTCAGTCTCCATCTGCAGAATGCAAGACCTCAGCTTGCTGCAAAACTACCCTGTCCCCTTGGTGCTGCCGGCCTTGCCAGGGAAGTGTTCAGAGAGCTCCCATTTCTCTCACCTGGGTCCACTCTGGACTGCCCTGCCCCCTTGTGGAATTTTGCTGCCTCTGAAGTCACTGGAGGGTGGTGGCTCTTCACTGTCCTGGCTGTGAGGCTATTCTCCTGTCCAGGGGGCATCTGCCTGGCTGCCAAAGCTGCAGTCCTCGAGGATCCAGAGGAGCCACACCATTGTGGTCTCCCTGCCGCCAGGCTGTGACCTCCCTTGCATCAGGGTGGTGACCTGGGCACGGATGCGGCCCTGCTTGTGGCCAGGGGCTCTTAGAACCCTCCTGAGGACTTCTGTCTCAGCCTGTGGCTGCAGAGGACCCCGGCATATATCCCCGATGACCTAACTCCTCAGACAGTCCCCGCATGTTAGTCAGGACACTGCTGTTTGCAGTGATGGAAACTCAACTGAAGCTGCTCATAGTTGTTATTATTTTTTTTTTTAAGGAAATTTATTACTTTATATTACTGAAAACTCATGGCAAGTCTTCAAATATGGCTGGAACCAGGACTTTGAACAATGTGGTCAGAACTCAGTCTCTCTCCTGTCCTGTTTTCTTTTGTGTTGTCTTCACTCAGGCTGACTGTTTCCACTTGGCTGACCCCAAAATTCCAGGCTTCTATCTTCCTTATAGCTATCAGTCTTGGTGGAAAAAGATCTTTTCTTTGTCTTTAGTCCCTACAAAAGTTCTGAAATTGGGTCTCCCTGGCTTAATTCATTGCCTGCCACTGAAGCAATCCGTGTGGAAGTTGGGGTGAAATCGACCTCCTCTCCCATGAGACTGTAGGTGGCCCCCTCTCAGCTACTGGGGTAAGAGTGAGGGAAGGTCATTCTCCCAAGAACATCAACGTTCCCTTAGAAGAAGGAAGGAGAAGAGATGCAGGTAGAAACAAAGTTTCAGGTGTATGCCTCACCAGGGACACCTGTATCCCTGCACTGAGAACACGTCAGGCTTGAGCTGGGCTCCCAGCTACAGCTAAATGCTAGTACAGGAGAGGTGTGAGGACCTGTCAGGTAAGAGACACAGGTAGCAAAGGCTGTGAGAGTTCAGAGGAGAGGGTGAGAGTTTCGGTTGCTGCTCTATCATAGAGCAGGGCTTCTCAAATTTTAATATGCATGCAAATCACCTAGGATCTTATTAAAACGTAGATTCTGATTCAAAGTCTTAGAGCAGTGGTTCTCAAAAAGGGGTGATTTTTTTCCCCCAGGAGACACTGGGCAGTGTCTGGAGACATTTTTGGTTGTCACAACTGAGGAAGGGCGCTACTGGCGTCTAATGGGTAGGGACCACTGTTAAAAAACAAAAATTCAACCGAGTAAGTATGAAGATCTAATTGGCTTTATTAAGTAATTCATGCACTGGGCAGCATTTCATCTACCAAGTAGAGGGTGTTCTGGGGGATGTGCAAAATGGAGTTTTTATAGGAAGGACGGTGGCATAAGAAATTATCAGCGAATGAAAAGAAAGGATTGTTCGCAGCAAAGTTAGCCTCCCTTACAGGGAAAGAAAGGGGGTGTTTTGTTTTGTTTTTAAAAAGATTTTACTTTTTTGTCAGAGAGAGAGAGAGCACAAGCAAGGAGAGCTGTAGGCAGAGGGAGAAACAGGCTCCCCGCCAAGCTGGGAGCCCGATGCGGGGCTCGATCCCAGGACCCTGGGATCATGACCTGAGCTGAGGGCAGACGCTTAACGACTGAGCCACATAGGTGTCCCAAAAGGGGGTCCTGTTAGGTGGATTACCTCAGAGTCCTTTGGGGGATGGAGAGGACCTATGTGACAGATTACCTCATTGGTGCTTATCAGAAAATTCCTGACTGACTAGTTGGAACTTAGATTTCTGGGGGAGACTGAAACTACAGTTAGGTTAGGTAGTAAACCCGGGTTACTACCTGGTCCAGGTGACTTGACCTGCTCCAGGTGATGCCACTTTGGGCCTATGGTTTTCTTTCTTTCTTTCTTTCTTTTTTTTTTTTTTAAAGATTTTATTTTTGACAGAGAGCGAGCACACGCAGGGGGAACAGCAGAGGGAGAGGGAGAAGCAGACTCCCCGCTGAGCAGAGAGCCCGACGCGGGCCTCGATCCCAGGACCCTGAGATCATGACCCGAGCGGAAGGCAGACGCTTAACTCTCTGAGCCACCCAGGCGCCCCTGGTTTTCTTTTTAACACCAGGAATGTGGGGCGCCTGGGTGGCTCAGTCGTTAAGCGTCCGACTCTTGATTTCAGCTTAGGTTAGGTCTTGATCTCAAGATCGAGAGTTAAAGCCCCATGGTGGGCTCCACACTGGGCGTGGAGCCTACATTTAAAAAAAGAAAATGTAGGGGCGCCTGGGTGGCTCAGTCGTTAAGCGTCTGCCTTCGGCTCAGGTCACGATCCCAGGGTCCTGGGATCGAGCCCCGCATGGGGCTCCCTGCTCGGCGGGAAGCCTGCTTCTCCCTCTCCCACTCCCCCTGCTTGTGTTCCCTCTCTCACTGTGTCTCTGTCAAATAAATAAATAAAATCTTAAAAAAAAAAACCAAACAAACACCAGGAAGGTTGCTAAACAGCTCCCAGCGTACAGGAGAGCCCTTTGCAACGAAGAATGATCTGGTCCCAAATGCCAGTATTGCTGCGGTAAATCTGGAGGGCATGGAACCAGGGGAGGACATTTGAAGCAGAGGAAATGTCCAAGCAAAGGAACTGAAGGAGGAAAGCGTCTGGTTGATGGGGGCAAGTCGTCGGAGGCAGCCTGGCGGCGGGGACGGGGGTGGGTGGGTGCGGGGCGGCAGTGCATGCTGATGGAATCTTAAAACCTCATATATCCTGGGTTTGTAGAAAGTCTAAGGCTCACCTACAACTTTGCTGTTGAAAGTCTGCTCCAAACTGGGTGATGGGCATTAAGGAAGGCATGTGATGTAATGAGCACGGGGTATTATATGCAACTAATGAATCACTAAACTCTACCTCTGAAACTAATAATACACTGTATGTTAATTAAATTGAATTTGTATTTATTTATTTTTTTTAATTTTTCAAAAGATTTTATTTATTTATTTGACAGAGAGATACACAGCGAGAGAGGGAACACAAGCAGGGGGAGTGGAAGAGGGAGAAACAGGCCTCCCGCGGAGCAGGGAGCCCGATGTAGGGCTGGATCCCAGGACCCTGGGATCATGACCTGAGCCAAAGGCAGATGCTTAATGACTGAGCCACCCAGGTGCCCCTGAATTTTTATTTTTTTAAAAAGATTTTATTTATTCATTTGAGAGAGAGAGTACACAAGCAAGGAGAGTGGCAGGCAGAGGGAGAGGGAGCAGCAAGGAGCCCAACACAAGGCTCCATCCCAGGACCCTGGGATCATGACCTAAGCCAAAGGCAGACGCTTAATCAACTGAGCCACCCAGGCGCCCCTTAAATTGAATTTTATTTTATTTTATTTTTTTTAATTTTTTTTTAAATTGAATTTTAAATAAAATATTAAAAAAATCTCCATTTTAAAAAGATCCAGCTGATTTGTATGCACGTTAAAGTTGAATAAAAACTGACCTTAAACAACTCCTTAGGATGAGTTGACCAACCAGCTTTTATTTATTGAGCACCTACTGTGTGCTCAGATTTGAATTAAAGAGTTGACTTACCCAGAGTGCACATTTGGTTATAGAAAAGCAAAATGAATTTCAGATGTCAGACCTCCTAATGGGAAGTGCCCTGATGCATCCCCACTGGGACTTCCCAAAGGGGCAGATTTCAGCAGTCAGGTTTCATGACAAGTGACCCTGCTCCCTTCCTTGGTCAGAGCTGATTGGAGCTGGGGTAGCTCATTTCCTCAAGGCAGCCACTCCAGATGCTGGCCAGGCCAGCAACCCCTCAAGGTGGCTTGTCAGGATGAACAGCCCCAAACAGAGTCACCGCTCTTGACAATTGGAATTAAGAATTTCCAAGAGAGGGACGCCTGGGTGGCTCTGTCGGTTGAGCATCTGCCTTCGGCTCAGGTCATGATCCCAGGCCCAGGGATCGAGTCATGCATCGGGCTCTCTGCTCCACAGGGAGGCTGCTTCTCCCTCTGCCTCTGTCTCTCATGTATAAATAAATAAAATCTTAAAAAAAAAAAGGGATTTCCAAGAGAGGTTGTTATTTTACAGAGGAAGTGGGGGGTTGGAGGGGCCTTGGTGGCCACCAAATCCAGGAGGGACCCAGTGATTTGAGGGAGCATTTGAGAAAGTAGAGACCAGGGGGACATGTGGGGAAGCAGGTAGACACTGGGTCAGACCAGGCAGTCTAGGAGAGACAAGGCCAGACCACAGAGAAATCTCTGATCTTGACAGCAGTCTGGTCTCAAGGCCATGGACTTGAGTCCCTTTTTCTTTTTTCTTTCTTTCTTTCTTTTTTTTTTATTAAGTTCAATTAGCCAACATATAAACACATCATTAGTTTTTAATGTGGTCAGTGATTCATTAGTTGCATATAACACCCAGTGCTCATCAGATCATATACCCTCCTTAATGCCCGTCACCCAGTTGCCCCATTCCCCCACCCTGCTCCCTTCTGTAACCCTCAATTTGTTTTCCAGAGTCCAGACTCTCTCATGGTTTGTCTCCCTCTTTGATTTTTTTCCCATTCAGTTTTCCCCCCCTTCCCCTATGGTCGTCTACACTATTCCTTATATTCCACATATTAGTGAAACCATATAATTGTCTTCCTCTGCTTGACCTATTTCACTTAGCATAATCCCCTCCAGTTCCATCCATGTCAATGCAAATGGTAGGTATTCATCCTTTCTGATGGCTGGATAATATTCCACTGTATATATGAACCACATCTTTTTTTTTTTTTTTTTTTAAGATTTATCCATTTATTTGACAGAGGGAGAGAGAGAGAGCGCACAAGCAGGGGGAGAAGCTAAGGGAGAGGGAGAAGCACACTCCCCGCCAAGCAGGGAGCCTGACTCGGGGCTTGATCCCAGGACCCCGGGATCATGACCCCAGCCGAAAGCAGATGCTTAACGAACTGAGCCCTCCAGGTGCCCCTGAACCACATCTTCTTTATCCATTCATCTGTTGAAGGACATCTGGGCTCCTTCCACAGTTTGGCTATTGTGGACATTGCTGCTATGAACACTGGGGTGCAGGTGCCCCTTCTTTTCACTACATCTGTTTCTTTGGGGTAAATACCTAGTAGTGCAATTGCTGGGTCAAAGGGTAGCTCTATTTTTAACTTCTTGAGGGACCTCCATACTGTTTTCCAGAGTGGCTGCACCAGCTTGCATTCCCACCAACAGTGTAGGAAGATTCCTTTTTCTCCACATCCTTGCCAACATTTGTTGTTTCCTGTCTTGTTCATTTTTGCCATTCTAACTGGTGTGAGGTGGTATCTCATTGTGGTTTTGATTTGCATTTCCCTAATGGCAAGTGATGTGGAGTATTTTTTCATATGTCTGTTAGCCATTTGTATGCTTTCTTTGGAGAAGTGTCTGTTCATGTCTTCTGCCCATTTCTTGATTGGATTATTTGTTTTTTGGGTGTTGAGTTTGAGAAATTCTTTATAGATCTTGGGTATCAGCCCTTTATCTGTTATGTCATTTGCATATATCTTCTCCCATTCCGTAGGTTGCTTTTGGTTTTGTTGTTTCCTTTGCTGTGCAGAAGCTTTTTATCTTGATGAAGTCCCAATAGTTCATTTTTGCTTTTGTTTCCCTTGCCTTTAGAAACATGTCTTGAAAGAAGTTGCTGTGGCCAAGGTTGAAGAGGTTACTTCCTGTGTTCTCCTCTAGGATTTTGATGGATTCCTGTCTCACATTTAGGTCTTTCATCCCTTTTGAGTATATCTTTGTGTGTGGTATAAGGAAATGGTCCAGTTTCATTCTTCTGCATGTGGCTGTCCAATTTTCCCAGCACCATTTATTGAAGAGACTGTCTTTTTTTCCATTGGATATTCTTTCCTGCTTTGTTGAAGATTAGTTGGCCATAGAGTTGAGGGTCCATTTCTGGGCTCCCTATTCTGTTCCATTGACCTATGTGTCTGTTTTTGTGCCAGTACCATGCTATCTCGATGATCACAGCTTTGTAATATACCTTGAAGTCAGGCATTGTGATGCCCCCAGCTTTGGTTTTCTTCTTCAACATTTCCCTGGCAATTTGGAGTCTTTTCTGGTTCTATACAAATTTTAGGATTATTTGTTCCAGCTCTGTGAAAAATGTCAATGTTATTTTGATAGGGATTGCATTGAATGTGTAGATTGCTCTGGGCAGCATAGACATTTTATTTATTTATTCTTCCAATCCATGAGCATGGAATGCTTTTCCATCTCTTTATGTCTTCCTCAGTTTCTTTCATAAGTGTTTGTAGTTTCTAGAGTACAGATCCTTTACCTATTGGTTAGGTTTATTCCTAGGTATTTTTTTTTTTTTTAAGATTTTATTTATTTGAGAGAGAGAGAATGAGAGACAGAGAGCATGAGAGGGTCAGAGGGAGAAGGAGACTCCCTGCTGAGCAGGGAGCCCGATGTGGGACTTGATCCCGGGACTCCAGGATCATGACCTGAGCCGAAGGCAGTATTCCTAGGTATCTTATGATTTTTGGTGCTATTGTAAATGGGATCGATTCATTAATTTCTCTTTCTTCAGACACGTTGGTAATGTATAGAAATGCAACTGATTTCTGTGCATTGATTTTGTATCCTGACACATTGCTGAATTGCTGTATGAGTTCTAGAAATTTTGGGGTGGAGTCTTTTGGGTTTTCCACATAAAGTATCATGTCATCTGCAAAGAAAGAGAGTTTGACTTCTTCTTTGCCAATTTGAATGTCTTTTATTTCTTTTTGTTGTCTGGTTGCTGAGGCTTTGAGTCCCTTTTTCTTTCCTCAAAGAAACTGCAGAGTCTGACTAAGATGGTGTCATTTGACAATTTACACTTAACTAATTTACTTAAGACTATAGATAGATTTAAAGAGGAGTAGTACTATTCCAAGTGTGTGTGGGTGGCAGGGAGGAAATTTTCAAAGTGCTTTCACTTTAGCTCACATACATTACTGTTTTGGTACATTTCCCTTTAAGATTATGGTGCTAGCGGCCCCTCAGTCAATTCCCCCTTCTTCCTTCTTCAGAGAACGCTACTTTTGTTCAGGGATGCCACTTAAATACTGCAGAGAACCTGGCTCCACTCTGGACCAGATTCTAGTTTGTCTGAGCCAGCCACGGTGGTCTCATCTTTTTTATTTTTTTAAGATTTTATTTATCTATTTTATTTTATTATTTTTAAAATTTTATTTACATTCAATTAATTAACATATAGTGTATTATTAGTTTCAGAGGTAGAGTTCAGTGATTCATCAGCTGCATATAACACCCAGTGCTCATTACATCACGCGCCCTCCTTAATGCTGATAACCCAGTTACCCCATACCTCCACCTACCTCCCCCTCCAGCAATCCTCAGTTTGTTTCCTTTGGTTAACAGTCTCTTATGGTTTGTCTCCCCCTCTGATTTTGTCTTATTTTGTTTTTCCCTCTCTTCCCCTATGACCCTCTGTTTTGTTTCTTAAATACCACGTATGAGTGAAATCATATGATAATTATCTTTCTCTGACTTATTTTGCTTAGCAAATCATAACGCACTCTAGTTCCATCCATGCCACTGCAAATGGTATATTTATTTTACAGAGAGAGAGAGCACAAGTGGGGGTGGGGGTGTGTTGGGGGGAGCAGAGGGAAAAGGATAAGCAGACTCCACACTGGACGCAGAGCCTGATGCAGGGCTCAATCTCATGACCCTGAGATCATGACATGAGCTGAAATTAAGAGTTGGATGTTCAACCAACTGAGCCACCCAGGTGCCCATGGGGGTCTAATCTTTTTGCCAGCAAATAGGAACAAGTGTGTGGTTCAGCCCTGGCACGAGATGAGTGGGGAGGTCTGCTGAGGGCTTCTGGGAAAGTGGTCCAGACTCCTAAGAAAAAGCCTGGAAGAAATGGGTCCTTTTCCCATTGGACATTTTAAAATCTGAATGTGTTGCTTGGACCTGCTATGGTCCACAGTGGTAAAAGCCAACAAGTAGAACGGCTCATGCTCAAATCTTTGAGTGACTATATCCGTAGCTTAGAGCCACTAATCTCTGTCTTCTCTTTTGTGAGAGAGATAATAAAGCCCTCACTGTTTAAATTCAGTTTAAAATAATCCAGAAGTATTGGGATGCCTGGGTGGCTCAGTGGGTTAAGCCTCTGCCTTCGGCTCAGGTCATGATTCTGGGGTCCTGGGATCGAGCCCTGCATCGGGCTCCCTGCTCAGCGGGGAGCCTCCTTTTCCCTCTGCCTGCCATAACCCCTGTTTGTGCTCTCTTTCTCTCTCTGACAAATAAATAAATCTTTTTTTTTTAAAGATTTTATTTATTCATTTGACAGAGACACAGTGAGAGAGAGAACACAAGCAGGGGGAGCGGGAGAGGGAGAAGCAGGCTTCCCGCAGAGCAAGGAGTCGGATGTGGGACTCGATCCCAGGACCCTGGGATCACGACCTGAGCCGAAGGCAGACGCTTAACAACGGAGCCACCCAGGCACCCCAAATAAATAAATCTTTTAAAAAAAAGAATTCTTTTTTTTTTTTAAAGATTTTATTTATTTATTTGAGAGAGAGAGAATGAGAGAGAGCACATGAGAGGGGGGAGGGTCAGAGGGAGAAGCAGACTCCCTGCCGAGCAGGGAGCCCGATGCGGGACTCGATCCAGGGACTCCAGGATCATGACCTGAGCCGAAGGCAGTCGCTTAACCAACTGAGCCACCCAGGCACCCTAAAAAAAAAAGAATTCTTAAAAAAAAAACCCCAGAAGTATTATAATTGATGCAGAGATATAGCAGGTTATTCATCACAACTAGATTAATATACTCCTGAATCAGAAGAGATTTTATTTATTTATTTATTTAAAGATTTTATTTATTTGACATAGAGAGTCAGCGAGAGAGGGAACAAAGGCAGGGGGAGTGTGAAAGGGAGAAGCAGGCTTCCCGCTGAGCAGGGAGCCTGACGCGGAGCTCCATCCCAGGACCCTGGGATCATGACCTGAGCCGAAGGCAGACACTTAACCAACTGAGCCACCCAGGCGCCCCTCCGAAGAGATTTTAGAGGTCATCTATTGATTCAGTTCTAGTCTAAGTTCCTACAGGGAAAGGGCATGAATCTGAAGTCATTTTTGCTCCCAGGCTGCTGTTTACAAGATGCGTGGCCCTGCACAAGTTATTTAATCTCGCTCAGTCTCACTTTCCTCGTATAATAACAGGAAATATAATGTAGTTAATGGGAATTCAGCGAGATAATGTTAGTCCATCACAGACTAGCTACCCAATAAAAAGTAGCTGTTATGGTTATTATCCAGATGAAAAAGTTATGGTCTTTGTTTCAATAATATCATAATAAAGGCTTATGGAAAAGACAAACAGCTACTAAATACAAAGCAAGATGAAAGTGAGCGAAGTCGTAGGAATCTAGGGATGTGACATTAAGAGATCAGAGGCAAGAAAGCTTGATGAGCAGAAGGGGAGTTGGGATGATAGTTGATTTTTATTAATGTCCTAAATCTTTCAGATTACCTGCAAAAAATATCTATTTCCTATATAATCACATAAAATTATTAAAATATACACTCCTCAACAATTTATTTATATTTATTTTACCTCAAAAAACAATTTAAAGGAAAGAAACAGTCAAATATCAAAGATCCCCACTTCAATGTGTTCTTTTTTAAAAGTGAAAAACTTGGGAACATTCTAAATCGAATTAAATAAATTAGGCCACATCCACATGGCTGGATATGATGCAGTTGTTAAATAGTTGTAAACTCTGTAGCAATGTGGACAAATGAAAATACTTGCTTTGTCAGTGGTCAGACTTTGAATGATTCTTGGCTTTCCATTGTAAATTTTTTTTTTTTTTGAGAGAGAGGGAGAAAGAAAGTGAGAGAGAGCGGGGGAGGGGTGTAGGAGCAGAGAGAGAGAGAGAGAATTTTTTTTTTTTAAGATTTTATTTATTTATTTGAGAGAGAGAGAGCATGAGAGGGGGGAGGGTCAGGAGGGTCAGAGGGAGAAGCAGACTCCCTGCCAAGCAGGGAGCCCGATGCGGGACTCGATCCAGGGACTCCAGGATCATGACCCGAGCCGAAGGCAGTTGCTTAACCAACTGAGCCACCCAGGCGCCCGAGAGAGAGAATCTTAAGCAGGCTTCATGCCCAGTCTGGAGCCCGATGTGTGGCTCGATCCCATGACCCAGAGATCATGACCTGAGCTGAAATCAAGAGTCTGATGCTCAACGGACTGAGCCATCCAGGTGCCCCTTTCCATTGTATTTTTAAGTTGCCATAATTATTAGAGTATTGTTTGTGCAATAAGAAAAAAAATGAAGGAAGTCAAAGAAAGTGAGTGTGAAGTTTCATAGGAACATTAGGGCCTATTGTGTTACATTCTTTGCTCTGGTGGTTGTAGGGATGTCTGCTGGTTCTCCAAGCCATGGCAGGTCCTGTCCGACCCCCTCCCCCTGCCCCCGCACAGAACTTTTACCACTCCAGGGAAGCCAGGATGTGGAAGGCACAGCTCCTTGATTTGGCCAGGGCATGGAGACCACCCTCTTCTTCAGTGGGTGGTGGTCTGCTTTCCGCATCCCCCTTGTCTGCAGGGGATAGTAAGGCAGGGAGACTGGGTGTGACTCTTCTTCTTCTTCTTTTAATATTTTATTTATTTATTTGAGAGAGAGAGAGAGAATGAGCAGGGAGAGCACCAGAAGGAGAGGGAGAAGCAGGCTCCTCGCTGAGCAGAGAGCCCAACATGGGCCTCCATCCCAGGACACTGGGATCATGACCTGATCCCAGGACACTGGGATCATGACTGAGCCACCCAGGAACCCCTCTTCTTTTTTAGTATTCTCTTCATTGATGTTCGGTACTATCCGTGAAATGGATAAGAAATTGGAGGAAGACAGGTGTAGCATGTTCCCCTGAGCACCTGTGAGGGACCTGGGCTCAGGTAAACAAGTAAAACAGAAACATTATCTGGGGTTCTAGGGTTCTGGGGGAATTCCTATGATGCTTTCCTCCTTAGGTGCTGCATTTGGTAGGCCCGGGTCCTACAGCCGAGAACCCCCTGAACTAACTTCCACTGAAGTGATGGGGTCTGGAAGTGCCCTTTGAAGAAGGGCAGTGCCTGACCTCAAGGAGCACCACCACCTGTCTAATGGCAGGTACCGAGCCTGCCAAGCAGCGGACGTGAGCTCTTTGGACGGCCTGGGCGGGCTCTGGCCACCGAGTTCTGCTTTTCTCTGGGGCTATTTGTAACCAGGGCGGGGGGGGGGGGTCTCTGGGTGTCGCGGCGCAGGGGCGGGTCAGCTGCGTCCCGTTAGCGGGGACAGGCTCCGCCGCGTAATGGGGACCATGCCCGCGCTAATGGGAAGCAGCCGCTGCGCCCGGCCGAGCCTCTTCCTCCCACCCGGCCCCAGAGAGGCCGAGATAAAACGGAAGCGCCGCGAGAGGCGCTTTGATTCCAATACGAAACAAATTATTCCTCCCGGAATGGAACAAAATAAGTCAGAGTGGAGTCTCATGGCCGTCATTCCTCCCCGCCAGGCCACTGCTGGCGGCCCCCGGCCCGCAGACCCCGCGACACTCGGCGGGGACGGTACACTGGGGGGAAGGGAGAAGGGGGGCTCCTCGGCTTCGGGGGCTGGGGAGGTTGGAGCCCCCGGTGACTGGGCCAATGGCGCGCGCGCGGGGGTCCTAATCCGGTAAGTCAGTTAGGCACCCAGCTGCCGGGCTGGCTCCTGGTTGAGCCAAAATCACCTCCCTGCCTGTGGTCCTCAAACTTGGGTGAGAGAGCCTCAGAATCTCCTGGAGGACTTGTTAAAGCACAAATTGCTGAGCCCCGCCCCCAGAATGTCTGATTTTGTAGGTGGGGTAGGATCTCATAATTTCCATTTCCAGGTAATGCTGGTGCTGCTGGTCCAGGGACACTACTCTGAGAATCACTTGACAAATATGTAGGCGGGAGCAAGCCTGGCTGCACTGCCCAGACATTCAGCTGGCTGAGTCACAGAGAGGTCGGCAGGGGGTAAACTAGCCAGTAACTGCTCCCAGGACCCACCGACTGATGAATATGCCTCCCTTCACTTTCCTTTGGAGCCTGTTTTTGATTGACCACCATGCCCAACAGTGAACCAAGAAGTCCCACTCCAGAGCTCAGGGACTGGAATTTCCCAGCAGCCTGAGTAGGTAAGGGGGCAAGAGCCAAAGGCCTTTGAAGAACACTGGTAACTGCCCTAGCACTCCAGTCAGTGTGACGCTTCTTTTCAGATCCCTGGCCTTTAGAGAGGCCCCTGACTCTGTGTCACCATGCCTGGGCCAGAAGTCATCTCTGGCAGGGAGAGTCTCTGTGTGTTGAGGTTGGGGGTGGGGGGGTTGTTATAGGGTGTGGGTGTGGGGAGGACAGGGTCAGTAATTCTTGCTGGGGTGACATCTGAGGTCATGGAAACTGCTTAGAGATCTAAGAACCTGAAAGAGATTAGACTTACTGTGTGTTTCAGGAGGGGGCTATCTGGGATAAGCAAGTTCCTCCCCTCCCTGCATGCCCTAGAGTAAACCAGTGGTTCTCAAACTTAAATGTGCATCAGAATCACCTGGAAGCCTTGGATTGTTGTCCCCATCCTCAGTTGCTGATTCAGTGCGTCTGAGGTGGGGCTGAGAGTTTGCATTTCCAAAAAGACCCCAGGTGATACTGATGGTCTGGGTTCCACACTTCGAAAACTGCAAGCTTACACTGTATTTGGCATCTCCAAGCCCTTTCTGTAGCCTTAAAGTGGTCATGGTATGTGTACCCAGCCTGTACGTCCTGCATCAGCCCCTGGCCTTTGTGTGACCGCCTTTCCCAGTTTTCTGAAGGTGATTTGGTCTTGCTGTCTGTCCACCTGGCACTGGGGCCAGGGAACAGCTCTCAGGGTCGTTCAAGGTTGGTCGTTCAGCATCCCCAAACTCCCATCCCCATTCCTGCACTCAGCCAGGCATGAGAGTTCCCTTCTCCTTCTTGTCATCCCTTATCCTCTCCCATTTGCTTGAGTCCCAGCCCCTAGGCCAGGCTGGAAAGAACAGGAAGTTGAGAAAGGAATCCCTTTCATACACTCTTAGGATCCCATGCAAGGCCAGGCCTACAGGGGTCGCTGTTGCACTTCTGCCAGTAACAGGATCTCTCTGGGATAATACTCTTTTTACTCTGTATCTTGCACATCATAGCTATTTGGGAAATATTTGCTGTTTGGCTGATAAATTGTTTGGGAATTTACTAAGGAGGGGAAATAAAGCAAAACAAAATGAAGACACTCCTCAAGACTGCCACGGACTAGGACAAGGTTTTGATCATTGTTAGCCAGCTTGGCGAAGGAGGCACAGTTTTTGGTCTCCTGTGTCAGAAACTCCCTGGTGGGAACCCTGAAGCACAGGCCTGTGGGCATGAGCAAAACAAGGTCAGTGGGATTCAGGATTGAGAGCTTTGAGACTGCCCCAGCAAGCTGGAGACCTTGGAAAAGAAGGGGCAGATGGTCTGTGGGGGGCTGGGATCAATCAAGGCCATGGGGAGGCATCTGTTGTTCTAGTGGCTCAGGATCTTGAGAAAAGGCAAGTTTCGGGGCTCCTGGGTGGCTCAGTCATTAAGCGTCTGCCTTCGGCTCAGGTCATGATCCCAGGGTCCTGGGATCGAACCCCACATCGGGCTCCCTGCTCAGCAGGAAGCCTGCTTCTCCCTCTCCCACTCCCCCCTGCTTGTGTTCCCTCTCTCACTGTGTCTCTCTCTGTCAAATAAAAAAAAAAAGAAAAAGCAAATTTCTTTAGGAATGTAGCTGAACATTTATACCAAGAGGTTTAGAAAATGTTAAATGTGAGGGGCACCGGGGTGGCTCAGTGGGTTAAGTGTCTGCCTTTGGCTCGGGTCATGATTTCAGGGTCCTGGGATCGAGCCCCAAGTCAGGCTCCCTGCTCAGTGGGGAGTCTGCTTCTCCCTCTCCCCCTGCCTCTCCCCTGCTTGTTCTCTCTTTCTCTCAAATAAATAAATAAAATCTTAAAAAAAGGAAAATGTTAAATGTGAATAATCATGGCATTTGAAATTTGGATTAGGATGTCAATCTCCAATTTAGATGAAAATCAGCCATATGCAGCGCATTAGGTTTTAATGATTTTCCTCTTAATTACTTGTACTTTGAGGCTGTTTATTTAGGAAATGGCTAAATTGGCTGTAGGTTTCTTATTTGGTTATTGCTGTGATTCGCAACCCTAGCTGTATATTGGATTCACCTGGGTTGCTTTGAACATTCCTGATTCCCCGGCTACATCCTAGATGTAGAGCATGGGTTCAATATTTTTTTGACTCCCCAGGTGATTTTTGGAGTGCAGCTAGCTACTTACTGGAGGGGCCAAACTGAGGCAAATCGGAGTTTGGGGGTGTGTGTGCTTAGCTGCCAATGAGGCTGTGACTGCTTTCTCCCTGAAGGAAGAGACCATCAGAAATAATTACAGGACCCTCCACCTTGCCAATAGCTTCATTCGACAAGACCAGAGGTGGACCTCCTGGACAAGATCTGACCCAAGTGAACCAGTTTCTCTCTCACAGGAAAATGGACTGCAGTCCTCCCTGAACAGAGCAGAGGGGAGGCTGGTCAGGGCCGCAGGAAAAGTTGGTCTGCAGACCGAAGCTACCTGGGTTCCTGTCATCACCTCAGCCCCTGTTCTAGCCCTTCAGGAAGTCTGGCTCCCACCCCGCCCAGGGCTCCAGGGCTCCAGGGCTCCTCACCTACAAGTCCTTATAACAACCCCACACTCCCACTGTTTGGTTTAAGCCGGCTCTAGTGGATTTATGTTACCTGTGACCGAAGAGGCCTGACATGTATACGGACACCAGCGCAACAAAAGCCCACGAAACCAAACACGTATTCCCTCCCTCCCCCATACGCGCGCACACACACACACACTCACAGTCACACTCACACAAACATCCGGTGTTTGAACAGGCTTTTTGTAACTCCATGTGGTCCCAATGGAAGATTCTTTGGAATCTATATTTTCTGGAGTCCACTTGGAGAAACCTCAGCTTTCAATTCAATTGGGAACAGCAGTGGTTCCCTACTGTGGTTCCATAGGCTTCATCAGAATCACCTGGAAGAACTGACCTACAAATACACACATACATAGCTTGCCAGGCACTAGCCCCAGAAAAGGCAGACACTGGCCAATTTGAATAGGATCCTGAAATCCACACCTTAAAGTCTTTCTCCATGAGTTGTTTTTTTTTTAAAGATTTTATTTATTTATTTGACAGAGGAAGACAGCCAGAGAGGGAACACAAGCAGGGGGAGTGGGAGAGGGAGAAGCAGGCTTCCTGCTGAGCACAGGACCCTGGGATCATGACTTGAGCCAAAAGCAGACACTTAACGACTGAGCCACCCAGGCGCCCCTCTCCATGAGATTTTGATAGGCCGTTGAGTCTACTTGGAGCAGATAGCTAAATTAATGTAATCTATGAAATTTCTCTTTAGTCTCATTTCTAGATGGAGCTGGTGTCCCTATCAAGTTTGGGAGATGGTATTTTGTTTGGGAGATGGATAAAAGCCTAGTCTGAGGCCATGCAAAATAGGACCCAGTGATGTTCAGGCTTCTTGGAGTCCATATACACAAGCAATCAGGCCAAAGGGACCCTTCCAGATTGACTGCTTGAGCTGGTCAAATGAGCCAGCTGATTTGCTTTGCCCTCTTAGCTTTGTAGATACAACCCCCCCCCCAAAGTGTGTGTGTGTGTGTGTGTGTGTGTGTGTAAAGCAACAAATGTACCTTTTATTTTAGAAACAAAAATATCATTTCTGACCCAACAATAGCCGGATCCCTGTGAATGAAGGGTTTGCATATTTTCCTGTTTTAACGGTTCTAGTATAAACAGTCCAAGCCCAGGCCTGATTGTCAGAAAGTCCTGAGCAGCCCAACCAGGGTGCTGGAAATGACTTCTTCAGCCCTGAGAACCTGGGCCCGGCTTGGTGCCAGGATTCGGGTTTGTGTTTAACAGTAGCAATAGGGTCAGGAGTTGAGGGAGAGGGCAATTGCAGTGATCCCCAAGACCAAAACTCATGCCAGAAGCAACAGCAGAAGCGGTAGGAGCAGTAACTACCATGTATTGAGGATTTCTTTGTACAGGCACCAGGCTAAGTGATGTAATTATTTGAATACTTTAAAAGTTCAATGTGGTAGTGTTATTTTTCTAATTTTAAGAATGAGATTCAGGCGGCGCCTGGGTGGCTCAGTCGTTAAGTGTCTGCCTTGGGCTCAGGTCATGATCCCAGGATCCCGGGATAGAGCCCCGCACTGGGCTCCCCGCTCAGCAGGAAGCCTGCTTTTCCCTCTCCCACTCCCCCTGCTTGTGTTCCCTCTCTCGCTGTGTCTCTCTCTGTCAAATAAATAAATAAATAAAATCTTAAAAATGAGATTCAGAGAGGCTGAGAAGCTTTTCTGAGATCACACAGCTCTAAGGGGGGAAGATTCAGGATACAAATGAAGGCACATTTGTCTCCTATTACAAGATACCACACACAGGGGCACCTGGGTGGCTCTGCTCGGTCAGCGTCTGACTTCAGCTCCATCGTGATCTCAGGGTCCTGGGATGGAGCCCTGAATCAAGCTCTGTGCTCAGCCGGGAGTCTGCTTCTCCCTCTCCTTCTGCCCCTCCCCCTGCTCATGTTCTCTCTCTCTCTCAAATAAAATCTTTAAAAACAAACAAACAAACCAACCCAGGATACTGCACACAGAAGCCCAGGTCACAGACACCATCTTGTGTGCCAGCTGTGGGTATAGGGCTTTGTTCCTAGAAGCAGTCCAGGGCAGCTCTTCAGATACATTGCTGGTCCCTGCTTTCTTTCTTTCTTTCTTTTTTTTTAACAGACATTTCTCCCAGCGCTCTAGCTCCACTGGTCTCTGGCAAAGGGAGGTAACAGTCAGCAGGGACTGGAAGGCTCTTTCCCAGCTCCAGGCAATCCCAAGTTTTTGGGTGGATCCTTTGTGCCCTGCGGGTGGGATGACTCTCCTTTTTGGGCTAACAAAGGACTCAAGATTTATTGATCGATGACTGATTATTTAGTGACCCAGGGAGGGAGACTAAGGAGACTTTCCTGGACCTGAAACAAAGAGATTTGTGCTGTTATATAAAAAATTATGGTTCATCCATATGATGTATTATTAAGCATTCGTTGAAAATCATGTTTCAGGGGTGCCTGGGTGGCTCAGTCGTTAAGTGTCTGCTTTCGGCTCAGGTCATGATCCCAGGGTCCTGGGATGGAGCCCCATATCGCTTCTCCCTCTCCCACTCCCCCCGCTTGTGTTCCCTCTCTCCCTGTCTCTCTCTGTGTCAGATAAATAAATAAAATCTTAAAAAAAAAAAGAAAAGAAAATCATGTTTCAGGGGCACCTGGCTGGCTCAGTTGGAAGAGCATGAGACTCTTGATCTCGGGGTTGTAAGTTTGAGCTCCACGTTGGGTGTAGAGATTATTTAAATAAATAAGCTCTTTTTTTTTTTTTTAAGATTTTATTTATTTGACAGAAAGAGACACAGCGAGAGAGGGAACACAAGCAGGGGGAGTGGGAGAGGGAGAAGCAGGCTTCCCGCGGAGCAGGGAGCCCGATGCGGGGCTCGATCCCAGGACCCTGGGATCATGACCTGAGCCGAAGGCAGACGCTTAACGACTGAGCCACCCAGGTGCCCCTAAATAAATAAGCTCTTAAGAAAGAAAATCATATTTCAAAGAATAAGATATGGAGAACCCTCATGGTGAAAGGTAAAAGGTAAAAGATATAGGATACAAAGTTGCAAAATCTGTATAAAATATGTCTTTAATCATGTAAAATTATGTAAAGTATATAAATAAAAGAACAGAGGAAAGTCACCAAAATGTTAGCTGTGGTAGCCTCATGGGGGAGGGATGGGATTTCCTATGTTTTGTTTTCTTTATGAATTTTAATGTTTTATTTCCCCAATTGTCTTCAATCTGAATTATCTTTGTAAAGGAGGAAAAATGTGAAAACGTGAAAAGTCCTAATATATAGCAATGGGAGTACACAGGTATGATTATTGATTGATTTGGCTCTTAGCTTGGATTTCAGCCCACAGAAGTGTCTTCTCCACTCACTGCTTAGGGCTCATTTCAAGAGCGAGGATGGAGGCATTTTGAACCAGTTTCGTTACCACTAGCAGAACCTGAGAGAGGCTCTGTGTGGGGCAGGTCAGAAACTGGCCCCTGCCTGTCCTTGAGCGCTCTTAATTTGGTGGGCGAGACAAGTGCACTGCAACAGAGGCATCCAAGCGCCAAGGCTACTACTGTTAAACGGGATTGGAAGTTAATCCGAGCGGGAGGGCAGGGTTTTCTTGGCGTAGGCAGTAACCCTCGGGATACCAATCCATGCATGGTGCTGGAGTAAAGGGGCTTGAGCACAGCCCGGGGCTCTCCCTGGGGTCCCCCGAGTGGGCCAGTGGCCTGCAGGAAAAGGCCTGACGGACGCCTGTGGGTTGCGGCTTCCCACGCCCGGTCCCGTTCCTCCCCGAGGGCCAGTCGGCTGGGGATCCCGGCGGAAGCCGCAGAGCGACTGGATTGCCGGCGTAGAGCTTTGGCTCTCCAAGCAGCCCCCTAGTCCCAGCACTCAGGGTCTTTGGTGCCGGCGCGGGCAGGGGCCAGAGATTGAAAAATTCGGGAGGATCTCGACAGTGGTTGAAAGTGGGGCAGCCACTCCCAGGCTCCAGCGAGAATGGATCGCTTTGCCCTGCGCGAATCCCTCGTGGGCTCAGATTCTGGGCCGCTGAGGTAGGTGGCGATGATGTCGCTTGGTGCCAGCAGAGGGCAACCTCGAGGCTATGCGGCTGACTGGCGACCTCGCCAAGCATCGGGCTCCCTTCCAGCGCCCAGGCTTTGCTGGGTGAGGGCGGCCTTGGAGCCCGGAGACCAGCGACCTCAGTCTGCGGGAGTCGGGCGCCAAGGCCCAAGGGCACCTGGCAAGTTGTGGTCAATTACACCCCTCCGGCAATCTCGGTCTCTGAGACTGAGGGCTTGGGGCCGGTGGTAACCAAATGTGCCATAAGCAGCAAGAAGCAAAACCTACACACAGAGGGAATACATACATGCATACATACGTACATACATACACAGAACAGATTCCAAGGGTGTAGGAACCTTTTAAATGATGCTAGTGAGAGCTAGGATATTCACGTCCTTGGGGAGTGAAGTCAGAGGCTAGGAGCTGGGTGGTTCAGCAGGAGATGTGGCTCAAGCAGGAACCTGGAGATCTGTGCTGGGGACAGAGGAACTGTGGTCTAGAGATCCCGACAGAGGTAACTGGGGATTCCAACCCCGACTATACCCGTCTGTAAAATGGTGGGCTCTGGGTCTTTTAGGGTCTCGAGAGATTTGAGACAGCAGAAACTCAATGAATTCAAGTTTCATCCCTGCCCCAGCTCCGGCACAAACAGGGCTCCTGGGTTGGCTGCTCGGGTGAAAAGATCCTGTCACCACGCCGTTTGCCTGACGTGGTTGTATTGGAGACGCAGGCCCCCCAGCTTTGGGACCAAGCTGCTTGTGGCGGCCTGGAATCTTGGGTGCTCTATCTCTGCGCTCCAGGGAGCCCTGAATTCCCCAGTCTTCAGCATCGGGGTCACGGTGCTCCTGCAGGGCTCAATTATCCGCCAACGAAATGAAGCCCAGGACCGGCGCGTTGAGTCTCTCGGCAAGCCTGGCGAAGGGCCAAAGCCCTTTGGGCCTGGGGTTGCTTGGTACTAACCAGGCCAACCTCAGAGCACACTGGGCAAACACATCTACGCTCCACAGCGGGCAGTCTTTAGCTGGACTTGGTCTCTTACAGACAGTGTGCTCACGGGCATCTATTAAGTTCTCTTGGTTTGTTTCTCCGTCTAAAATTTGAAAGGAGAGCATTTCCCAGGGCAGCTGTGAAAATCGTGATTGAAAACTGGATAGGGTTGTGTAAAGGTGAGGAGTAATTACCACTCAAGAGCAGCCAACTTCATCAGTGCTTGCGCAGCGTGTGAACAGGACACACGCAAGAACAGTATCCAAACGTGTGCACACGCACATCACTCGTGTGAAAATGTGTATGCCTGTCTCCCTAGATGCATGGCAAATGCACGCATGTATGCATTTACTGTACATGCACACATACGGGACACCCTCGTGCAGACGTGTGCATGCGCATTCCTCATGCGAACACTGCTGTTTGTGCCTAGAGTCAGAGTGTGCACGCTGCTCAGCTGACCCGTTTCTCTCGAACTGGGTCACTGCCATCGGGGGTAACGTGCCGCTCCAAGGTGCGGGAAAGCCCGGATCCCGTCAGCGACTCGGCGCCGCCAGGCTCCTTTATCTCTCATCTGCCGGCGGGTGGGCAGCTCCAGTTTCAGTAGGGACCAAGATCCCCGAACCGGCTGGTGGGGGCAAGGGGCAAGAAAAGGAAGAGGTGGAGGGCGCTCCAAACACGCGAGGCTGCAGGGCCTCACTCCTCAGGTCTGTCGCTTTTTCTTTACCTCCCTAGGTCGCGTCCCCAAGGAAGACAAAAAGAGGTACCCCGATCCTCCATTCAGTTCCGGAGAGACGGCCTGGGCCCCCTCCCCTCACAAGCCATCAGGGAGAGAGGCGAACCGAGGGTTCGCCCTCGGTTAAGGAAGATTAGCGGCGGCAGCGCGGACCTGGGCCCCAGGGTCTGCCAGTGGTGTGCGTGGGAGGCGCGCGGCGTGGCGGCGGGAGGTCGCTCCACCTCCTCACCAGCAGGTCGCCGGGCTCGTCTTCCGTCTCTTGGGTAGGATTCTAAGCCGCGCAACCCTCGCGTCGCCTGCGTGTGTCTGCGGAGAAAAAGAGACACGCGTACTCTGGGAAAGCAAGGCCGCCGTCAGGCCGAGGCTTGAGTGCTGCGGCGACCCGTGTTTCTAAATCGCAGAAAGCGATAGGATAGGGTCACAAACGCTCTCCCGTCGTCTCCGCAGACCTTTCCGGCGGCCAGGACAGCGTCACGCAGAAAAGTTGAGGCCAAGCGCTGGAGGGGTCTCCGGGGCCGCGAGAAGGCACAGAGGAGCAGCGGCGACAGACACCGCACGGGTTCGGATCCTGCGGGCCAACCGAGCCCAGCCGCCGCGAACGCGAGTCTCCGCAAAAGTGGCGCACGGTTCCACTGCTGAGGACCGCGTCAGGCGAGGTCGGGCGGGGAACCACGGCCGCTCACCCTCGGAGAGCCTTGAAGTGGGGCAACGTACTGCTGGTGGGAACTTAGTGGCAGAAGGAGTTTAGTGGCGGAAGGCTTTCGGGGAAAGTCAGACAACGCGGCCCGGAGCCGGGGCCGGGCCTGGGGTTGGGGGAGCAGCCCCTGGCCGGGTAGCCCGGGTTCCGGCAAGGCCGGCCTGTTGGAAGCGGCCAGTGGGACGGCCCCGCGGCCCCCTCCCTCGGGATTCCACAGGGCTCTGACCCGGCCTTTATCTCGGCGCGGTCAGCTGTCGTGGGGGCTTCAGGAAAGAAGACAAAGGCCCGGTGTCACTGCAGGCGGGGGCTCGGTTTCCTGACTCTGCTCACACTCACAGCCTTTAGCGTTGGCCGGGGGGAGATTTTTAAAAAATATGTGCCCAATTTCCTTCCCCCCCTCCCCGAAACAAAAAAAAGCAAAAAGCATATTCGTCTTCCCTCCTCGTCCATAGAGATGAAAGTTTCCTGGGATCCTGCCCTTTCCTTTTCTTTGCCTGCCTAGAGAAGTAATTTTCCTTTGGACATAGAGGAAAATCCCGGGAGAGGTTTTGTTTGATTCGGCTTGTTAGTATTATTACCAACAGAGTCAGGCTGAGCTCCCAATTCGGAGACCCGGAGTTGGCTTCCCGGCGTGGCGGGGGCTCGGGTGGCCTCTGCCCTCTGCGCTCGGCATCGCCAGGGACGTTCAGGGTCTCCTGCGCTTCCTCTGCCCGCCCCGCCGGCGGGAGCACCCGGTGCTCACACGGGCCCAGTCATTTCCCCCCGAATTTTGTTCAGAGCTGCCGGGGAGCGACCGCTCCGCTCCCTCTGCTCTGCGCTTGCAGCGCCGCCCCCAGGCCCGCAAACGCGAGGCTCTGGCGGCGCAGGCCCGGGTCTGCGGAGCCACTGGCCCCACACGGCCCCCGCTCCCCACCCGCCCGCGGCGCCGCTGCTCGCCGCAGCTCGGCCCAACCCGCTTCCTGCGTTCGCCCCTCAGGTTTCCCGTTTCTGCACAAAGACCGAGGGGGGCCTCTCCCACTAGCTGACCTCCGCCACCTCCCGCCCGGTCGCTACCTACTGCTTTTCTGACAAAAAGGGGGGAAAAAATCCTCAAACAGCTCCGCGTTCCAGAGGGAGGCGCCCCAAGCGGGAGGCGCCAGCCCGGGAGCCTGAGAGTGGCGGCTGCGCCTGGACTCAAGCGCCAGGCTGGGTGTCACTCCGCAGGTCAGCTGGGCCTTTGTCAGAGGAAACCTCGACTATGCGGGAGGATTGCCTTAGGAGAAGAGACAGGGCTGCTGGAGGAGCCCTGGGCTAGGCCCACTGTCTGTGTCCCCAGGGCTCAGGTATTCACTGCCACGACAAACACGGTGCGCCTCTTGCTAAGAGTCAGGGGCCTGGGGCAGGGTAGACGCAATCGCCGGCGCTCTGAATTGGAAAAGTGCTCCATGGTCTGGGCTCTTGGGGGCTCAGGGGTGGCTGTGGCCCCTGGGCTAGAATGTCAGACCCTTCGGGATTACAACCCAAGGCCTGCCTTTCCTTCCTTCTTTCCTTCCTTCCTTCCTTCCATCCTTCCTTCCTTCCTTCCTTCCTTCCTTCCTTCCTTCCTTCCTTCCTTC
>NW_023270268.1:34574592-34579738 GCF_011800145.1 Mirounga leonina
TTCCTTCCTTCCTTCCTTCCTTCCTTCCTTCCTTCCTTCCTTCCTTCTTTCCTCCCTCCCTCCCTCCACCACTCCGTCCCTCCCTCTCCTACCCTCCTTCTCTTCTTTCCTCCTTCTTTCAATATGGGACGGAAAACCATATGACCATCTACTACAAAATGGGCATTTTGTTGTTAGAACATTTAATTACTTTAAAACCCTGCAAGATAGATATAATTATTTCTATTTTATAGATGAGAAAACTGAAATTCAGAATGTGTGTTTTGCTCAAGGTCACACAGTTATTAAAGCAAGTTGCTGGGTTCTATACTAGTTTTTTTGGGCTGAACAGGCCTTGCCCCTTCCTGCACAGGCCACCTCCCTGGGCTGACACGGTCTCAGAACAAGCTTGTCAGGGCTTATCACCAAGCTGAAGCCTGTGTAGCAAACAGCAGGCACAGCAGAATGTTTTGGGGGACAATCTGCATGCAGCTCAGTCCTGTGCTCCTGCTCCTCTGGCTGGCTGCGCCTTAACCCAGCTCACCGAACATCAAACATTGGCCTGCAGGGTCTGTGCCACTCAGAGAGCCCAATGGGCAGCTGGGCTCAGTGCTCTCAGGTCTCTCCATAAAATTTCCAAGGCTGTTTGCCCCACAGATAGCTAGGTGACCCCTGGATGGCCCCTTCTCTTTTCAGGACCTCTGGTTTCTTAAATGTAAGCTGAGAGAGTTGGGGTCCATTCTTTTATGACAGAATGGATCCCTGTTTTCAGAAAGTAGAAAGCAGATAAGACTGCCTGGTTTTAAGAATCCTTAATTTCTTGTTGTCCCTAAGGCAGAACTGGGGGCATGAAGGTTACTCCCAACCTCTCTATGCCTCTGGTCCCCACCACACAGGAGAGGTGTGCCTTCTGGTCCCATCCTTTCCTATAGGTCTCACAGATCTACTCCAAGAAGCAGGGCCAGCCCTATGGAGGCAGCTGGACCAACAAGGCATGGTCACTACCAGCTTAGCTCCACAGAGTGGGAGTACTGCAGGGCTCCTGAGCCTGACCAAGCAGCTTCCTGGCCCCGACACCCTCCCTGGCCCAGTGGTGCTGGTGCTCCAAGCCACCATTAAGGGAAGAGCTTATTCATGGGCGGACTTTCTTGGGTCTGACCCAGTTTCCTGACCCATTCTCTACTGCCCCCCTGACTGCAAGAAGCCCTGGTCTGCCCCTGATTTCCACCCACCGCTAGGGGGCTTTTAGAAACCTGGAGCTCCAGCCTCCCTTAGTGGGAGAGCCAGGCAAGGGCAGGAGGGCACCTAACCTCAGGTGAAATATCCTGAGCTTCATGCCCACCCAAACTGGGGATGTGGGGGCAGTGAACTCTTTAATTATGTAAAGGGAAAGCAGGCCCAAGACACCCTCTGGAGTAGAGAGTGAGGCCATTCCAGAAAATACCCTAGTTCCCCCCCACCTTTCCACAGTTCCTTGGTGCATATATTGCATGGCAAAGATTTTTCCCACACCCCCCCTGAGAACAGGACACCTTACCCCCTTCAGCCCAAGTATTTTGGCCGGGCAGTCTTAGGGCACAGGGCTGACCAAGAATTTGTGTGTAAATGTGAGGAGAGGGGTTCATATTGTCAGTGATGAGTGTGAGGGTGTTCACATGCATACAAGCACATACACACTCCTCATTCAATACTATGTGTAGCAACTCATTACCCAGGACATGCAGAAACTGGCAGGGTATTTGCATCAAACTCTAAGTTGTATTTATAGTATACCCTGACAAACATAAATACATACATCCACATAGTCCAGCCATGTAGACCAGACCATATATGCTAAGGCATAATTGCTATGTATCAGGAACTCTCTCAAATACTTTTGCTCTCACTTAGGGAATTCCTTAAATTGTCTTCTCTAGTAGAAACTAGAACGTGCAAAGGAGAGGAGAGAAAGGAAATGAGAGATGAAGAAAGTCAGTGATTGCCTCAAACTTTTAGCACTGGGGGAAATGACCAAACTATAGAGTTATGGAGAAACCCCTAGGGCTGGAATTGGAGACAGATGTCTTCCTGTGGGCATCCATTGCGAAGTGGGGGTATAATCTGTCTCCCTTCTCTGTGTGGGATCTCTCCTCCCATCCCTGTGTAGAGCAGGAATCCCTTACCGATTCTTTCATTTGATCCTCCATACTTGGTGAGACTGCCACTCAGCTTTGGGTGCTTCTTGCCTTTCAGCTCTTGGGGACAGAGAGAGGCTGTCCTTCAGTGCTGGCCTGGGCCAACTTCCCCTACCTCCCTGAAGCCTCTGCCCTGGAGACTTTCCTCTTTTGCTTTCTCTGCTTGGGATAGCAGTTAGGGGGTGCCAAGGACCAACCTTACAACAGACAGCCTCAACCAGCTCAAGCAAAGGCTCTATATGTATTTTTTGTTATCATTCAGCAAGCCAGGATTATATACCAAGGACGTAAGCGCACACATTACCAATGACTTATGAACGCAACACACACTGTGGTCCCAGTAAGCATTCCTTGAGTATCAGGCATATGGTTATTACAATGCCCAAGATATGTGCCCTCTCCGAAGGCGAATGACAGACATACACACCTCCCATCCTGTCGCCTGGACACGACTTGCACTGTCCACACATATTTGCAGCAGGCGTAGACTACACAGCTGCCCATGAGAGACATGTTCACACCACAGAAAGCACAGACAGACACATGCACAGCAGTCCACTTTCTTTTCCACAACTCCTCATAGTCAGACAATGGTGCAGTGGCTCACTAGAAGCACCCAGACACTAGGCCTGACCAGTCTCTTGGGCTTCCCACCCCAGCTGACCCTCCCTCTCCAGCCTGCTCCTTCCCGCTCCCGTGGCATTGGCCGGCTCCAGTGGAGGTCGCAGGGTGATGCTCCTCAGAACAGCCTGGGCTTCATCCTCCACCTTCTAGCCTCCCCAGGGATACCCAAGGGAGGAAAAGTGTCCCGAGTCAGAGCCACTTCCCCTTGGGCACAACTACACATAACAGGGATCCCACCCTCATGATCCCACAGCATGACCACTAGTGTAGGATGAAGTGGGAGGCCTGCAGCCTTGGTCCCAGTCACCAGCTGGCCCTGACCTACTGGTCAGCCTGGACCTGTGGCTCCTCCTATCCAGGCCAAGTGGGGGCAGAGAGGGACACATGGCTGGAGTGGGGTCCAGCCCAAGCTGCACCGCAGTGGAGGGAAGAGCTGACTGATACCTGTCATCTCATCAGCAGACTGAAGGCCAACCACCCCTAATACCCCTAATACCCGGGGCCGCAACATGGTCAAATGCCCCTGTGCCTGCGAAGAAGCACCGGTCTGAATTCGTTATTGGGAGAGTCTCAGTAGAAGAAAAGAAGGGAAAGAAAATAGATTTCTACAGCCACGCAGTATGTTCATTCCTCTCTGATACTCCTAAATCTCTTACACATAAGTCAAGGTAAATGAATTCTGATTATTAAAAAATAATAAGGCAATCAATGTAAGTCGCTCCTTACATTTGTGTAGAGGTTTGCAGCCTATAGAACATTTCCCCAAACAGGATTTTTATCTATTTGGAATAAACTCTCCTGGTTAGTATATTTGTCTGGAAAAATAGAAACGTATGAGTTCAATATAATGAACACACAGTCCATACACCTAGTACGACTGCATAAGAGGTAAAATACAGACTTGAATAGGTGCAAAAATCCAACAAATCCTACCTACGCCCAGCGCTTGTGAACGAACCTCGACTGATAAAGTCTCTTTGATGATGTTAAATAGCCACTACAGACCAGCGATGACACAGAAAACAAACAATCCCCCGGAAAACAGAGCAGCAACAACAACCACAAACGCCCTCCACTCGGGCTGCCCTCAGCCCTTATTTATCTGAAAAAGGATAAAACTTGGCTGGAAATCTCCCTCTTGTAACCAGCTGCTGAACAAACTTAGGCGAGGCAGAAATGATGTAAGTCCGTGTTAAAAGAAAGAACAAAAAATTTATTTGGGAATTGACAAGACGATAACAACAAACAAACAAACAAAACAACAAAAGTGCTCTAGTTCTTTCTAGAAAATTTGGTCCTCCAAACGACACACTACAGAACAACCAGGTCTAGGGTTTTCGGGCCAGCCGGCTCCGGGCCACAAGCCCGCCTGGTCCGACTGCTGCCGCCTGGTCCGACTGCCGCCAGGTTTCGCATTTCTCCTGCCCAAGGTGGGAGAAGTAAGACGTTTGCAAAACAAAAATCAGAGAGAGGACGAGCCGTCCCTGCAGCGTCCGCCAGGCAGGCAATGATCTCCCGGCACTCTGGACTTGCATCGGAAGATCCGGGGAAATTTGTTTTTGATTTGTTTTTAGACAGATGGGGGGAACCTCCCCAAATTCGTAAAGGAAACCAACTTTTACTGAGCATATTCTCCTACCTCTCTGAACATAGCTTTTTGAAGGCCCGACAGGAATTCTACTTCCAATCTCCTGGAAGAGATTTTCATGTTTTGCTTTAGCAAACTCCAAGGCCACAATACTTCGCCGGTTTTCCCGGTTAGTTTTTTTTTTTTTTTCTTAAAAAAATATTTTAAAACGTTATCTAAAACAGCCCTCCCGATCTTTTGGGCGAAACATTAGCCAGCCGCCGCGGGCCTGGAGGTGCCCGAAGCGCCGAGATGGAGAGCGGAGGACACGCAGCCTGTCTCGGAGCGGGGATGTGCTGTAAACCCTAGCGCAGGCCGCCAAGCGAGGCAGCCGGGCTCCCCGGTCGGGCCCAACCCCCGCCCCATCCAGTGGGCCCCGGCAAGCGGCTTCTGAACCGCTCCAAGAGCCTACGTGGGGCAAACACACGTTCGTCCCTTTCTCGGGCGGCGCGGGTCTCGTTGCCCGCCCGGACCCGCGCTTCCAGCCAAGGATTGCGCGGCAGCCCGGCGGGGAAAGCCGAGCGCGAGCGCACCGACCTGTGTGAGAAGGCCAAGAGGTCTGCACCGCCGACGCCCGGCTGCACCTCGGCCCCGGCACTTCCTCTCCGCTCTGAATTTTGGCATGGGGTGTCCAGCCCGGACGCCGGGGCACCGGGAGGAGACGAGGCCTGCAGAAGGCGCGCGGAGAGCCGGCCTCCAGGCGGGGGGGGGGGGGGGGGGGGGGGGGGGGGGGGGGGGGGGG
>NW_023270268.1:34579838-34583948 GCF_011800145.1 Mirounga leonina
GGGGGGGGGGGGGGGGGGGGGGGGGGGGGGGGGGGGGGGAGCGAGAGGGCAGAGAGGGCAGGGAGGCGAGCAACAGGAGGAGAAGCGGAGGAGACAAAAGAGGGACGAGAGGAGCTGAGGGGAGCGAGGAGGCGCAGAGGGCCTTGGACGCTGGCTCAGAAGATGGCCCCAGAGGGCGCGTGGTCCGGCCGGCGGCGGCGGCGGCGGCGGCTGCGGCTAAGGCCGGCGTCGCACGTCCCCGCATCCTCAAAGCCGGCGTGCGCTGGGCTCTCAGAGATCGAGGCGCGAGTGCAGCGCGCCGGTCTTGCTGTCGTGGTCCCAGTAAGAGCAATGCATCATGGCGAGCTCGGGCTGCCGGGCGCAGGCGAACTGCAGGCCCGGCGCATTGGTGGGCGCGGGCGCCGGGGGCGCGGCGGTAGCCGGGCTGGCGGGGCTGAGCTGGCCCGGGGGCGGTGCCGCGGCCCCGTGGTGCGGCGGGGCCGGCGGGGGTGCGGCGGCCGCGTGTAGATGGTGTGCGTGCGGGTGTGAGTGGGGGTGCGGCGGCGGCGGGGGCGCGGCCGGCGGGCCTCCCAGGCCGTTGTACGAGTTCACCACACCGGGAGGCAGCGCCATGCTCTGCACGCGTGAGTACGGCCCATACGAGGCGGCCGGGCCAGCCAGCCCCTTGACTACCGCGGCCGCGCCCGGGCTGCCCGGGCCCGCGGCGGCAGCAGCCGCCGCCGCCGCCGCAGCGGCCGCCGCCATCTGGCAGGAGGCGTAGGGCATGGGTGAGGGCGGCTGCGGTAGCGGCCAGGAGTTGTTGAGGAAGCCGGACTGCAGGTACTTGGGGGGCGCCAGGTAGCCATAGCCGTCGGCCCCCGCGCCCGCTACGCCGCAGCCGCCCGCGGCGCCTCCGGCCCCGAAGAGCCCCTTGCCGGGCTGGAAGTGCGCGGGCGGCGGCCGGAAGGGCCGCTTCATGCGGCGGCGGCGCCGGTAGTTGCCCTTCTCGAACATGTCCTCGCAGGCCGGGTCCAGCGTCCAGTAGTTGCCCTTGCGCTCGCCGCCGCCCTCGCGCGGCACCTTGATGAAGCACTCGTTGAGGCTGAGATTGTGGCGGATGCTATTCTGCCAGCCCTTCTTGTTCTTCTCGTAGAACGGGAACTTGGCGATAATGTACTGGTAGATGCCGGACAGAGTGAGCCTCTTCTCGGCGCTCTCGCGGATCGCCATGGCGATGAGCGCCACGTACGAGTACGGGGGCTTCTGAGCGGGGTCGGGCTTCTCCGGGGCTGTCCCGGCGCCGCCGCCTCCTCCTCCCTTGCCGGGGCTCGGCGGCGGCGGTGCCTCCGGCTCCTTGGCTGCGCGGCCGGTCTCCGGCGCCAGCAGGGCCCCCGCGGCGTCCTCGGGCTCGGGGTAGCTGGCCATCATGACAAAGCCGGCGCGCCGCGGCCAGGCAGCCCCTGCTCTTTTCCCTTGGTGCTGGCGCGGCAGAGTCCGGGCGCACAAGTCCGCTCACGGCCGAGTCTCAAACTTCTGGAGACTGCGGATGCCGCCCGTGCTCGCTCGCTGGCGGCCTCTCGCTCCGCTCCTCTCCTCTTTCCCTTCCCCTAGGGAGCGGCCGGCGGGAGTGGAGCTCAGCCTCTGGCCATGGGGAGTCCGCCCAACAGAGAGGGGCTCCGGCCCCGCCGCCCCTCCCCGCCCAGGCCAGTCCCCGCCTCGGTGGGTTTTCTTTTCGGCGCTCTTCCCCTCCCCCCACCCTCCGGTTTCCCGAGGCACGACCCGCGTCTCTGGCGGAGCTGCCTCCTGGAGTCCCTAGTGCGCCAGGAGCCTCGCTTAGTTCTGATTCGTATGGGCTCCGCCGAGTTCCGCTTGCGTCAGGCGCCTTCGCCCCTATAGCGGGGCGGCCAGTCGCGCACGGGCGAGTTCATCTCCAAGTCACTTTTTGTAAACGCCCCGCGCAGCCCGGACCGGCCTGCCCCCTCCCAGCGAGCTGAGGGGGCCCGGCGGACGACCCGGCTCACGCTCTCGCAAGCCCTTGCAATCCGCGGGTGCTCGCTCAGCGGACTGGGCCGGGAGATGCCCAGGGCCCCGGCGGGGTCCGTCCGCACTCGGCCAGTGCCCAGGGAGCTCGGGCCCTAGCGAGGAGAGGCGCGCCAAGCCTCCTCGCGGCTTTCAGGTGAAAGAAAACGACTCCCCGGCTCTGCCCTTTGCTGCGGTCTCGGGGCTAAACTTCTGGCTTGGGGCTGGGGGAGGGGCGGGACGGCGAGGGGGCCGGACGGCGGTGGGGTGGAGAGAGCTGCGCGGTGGCTTTGGGAAAATCAGCCCAGAAACGCGTGTCACTGAACCAAGAAACCTCGGCCTGGCCTAGCCTGTCCGTCGCGCTTCCAGAGTGACTGGGCCGGATGGGGCTGGGGAGACGATCGGGGAGGAGGCGCCCAGGAGCTCCGCCTGAAGCCCTTCTGCCCTTCCTTGCGCTGCCCCTGGACCTAGAGACCAGACCCCTCCTCAGAATCCGCGTTGTAATCCTACGAGTTGGATGTGTGCTTTAGCAACACCAAGTAGACCCCACTCTAGTCCTGCTCCAACACGGGCGTTGCTGCGGGTCTTTGGGGGACTTCATTTGTGTGTGCACCGCTATTACATATAGAAGTCACGGGGAGGGTCTGTTCTTGAGACACGCGAGATACCAGCGGCCCAGGTGCACATGTGCTGGTGCAAAAACACAGGTATGCACACGTACAAGGTGAGATTTATATTTATGGGGTAAACATTTATACTTACGATATGTAATGGTACATATGTGTCACCTATCAGTAAGTGTGGTTCTGGGATGTTGCATCTTCTTTCTTCTTCCTCTCTCTCTTTTCACTCTCCTACCCTCTCTCCTTTCTTCTCTTTACCCATTTCTTTGTCAGTATTCTGTCATGGACTGGGAAGAAAAACAAGAGGCTGTGAGGGAGGCATTTATTCAAATCTCTCTCCTGACAAGACATTCCTTCTGATCTTTCTCCAGGGCTGAAGGGTGAATGCTCACCTACCTTCAGCAGAAGTCTGAATGGTTCCCAGTCACACCTGCATGCCCGGAGATCGTCTCAGGGGAAATTAATGCTGGCAGGAAAGGCAGCTGTGCTTTTTAACAGCTAACTTAGCCTTAACAAAAGGTCTGCAATCTTAAAGTGTGAGAGAGATGCCCATCCGGTGTTTTGAATCCTCATGCCCCAAAATGCTTGGTACTGAGGGGGCCAGGGTACTTTGGGGAGGAAGGTGGACTGAAGGGGTGTCATGCAGGGGTGTGTTTTATGTCTGGACTGGCATGGCCAGAGTGGCCGCCCCAATGCTCATTACTACCACTTCCTCCTAGGCTGCCCCGTCTCTGAGGAAGCCTGAGGAGCCCTTAGTGGCCTATGGCCCCAGCACCCACGGCCACCTGCATGGGTTGCCTGCTTCCCACTCAGCTCTCTGATCTAGATTCTGAGATTAAAGGAAAGGAGGACAGGGTGATGGGGCTCTTTGGAATTCAGCATCTTGAAAATGACTCCAGAGAGGGCAGCAGGGCAGTCTGGTCTGACCATTACAGTAAGAGGGAACAGGGCTCTCCTAAACTCACCTCAGTAAATAACCTCCTCTACCCACCATTGAAAGTAGCTCAAAGTAGCTTGATTGTTTTCTCCCGCTGCTCCCAGTATACACCGGCATAAGCAGCACCTCTTCAAAAACCTCTGTGGCTGTCTCCTGAGCAGGAGTGCAGGTGCTTTTCTTCTTTCTCACCCCCATCCATGCCCAGGCTAGGGGTGGGAGTGGTGTGAGGTTTGGGGCTGCTGCAGATCCACCCTAGCACCCATCCTCCCCCTGGCCTGGGCAGGGGAAAAAACAGCTGGGTCTGGCCCCAACCTGGGGGTGTGTGTGTGCTCTCTCCTCTCCTCTCCTCTCCTCTTTTTTTCTGACCACCCAGGCTGGCTCTCTGTCTCTCCCTCACCCTCACAGGCATTTCCGCTGCTGGCCTGCAGCAGCCAGGTGTAACAGCATTGTTTTGTGTGTCATCACTTCCCCGAATTCCAAACTCGGCTCCCTTTTCAGCCTTTAAAGAGAGAGAGAGAGAGAGAGAGAGAGAGAGAGAGAGAGAGAGAGAGA
>NW_023270268.1:34583958-34716670 GCF_011800145.1 Mirounga leonina
GAGAGAGAGAGAGAGAGAGAGAGAGAGAGAGAGAGAGAGAGAGAGAGTGTGTGTGTAGGAGGTGGGGGTAAAGGAAGGAGTTCCACTAAAGGATTTTCTGAGTGGACAGGTCCTGCTCCTTTCAGGTATTGATCTCTCCAGGAAGCAGTGGGGCGCGCCTTGGTTTACTTCTCAACCCTCTAGGGCCGGCTGGGTAGGGCCCCGCTTCCTGGGGAGGTCGGGATCCCGTCCGGCAGGCAGACCGCGTCGAGGCTTGTTGGGGGGGGGGGCATCCTCTCTCCCCGCCCCATTGCGGCGACGCCGAGCCCCAGCTCAGTGACCCCGGGGCGGTGCCCACCTCCGAGGGCCGGGCGTAGCTCCTAGCCTCTCCGCCCGGTTTTCCCGGGGCCTGCAGCTGCAGCTCAGGAGCCGCCCGTGCCTTGTCCTCCCGCGCGGGCGCCGCGGGCTGACACGGTGCGGGAGACCCGCCGACCGGGCGCGGCCCGGCTTCCGCGCCAGCCCCGCGCCAGCCCCGCGCCCGCCCCGCGCCCGCGAGGCCCCGACAGCCGCCGTGAGCAATTCACTCGGCCCTGAGGGAGGGATGGAGGGAGACGCTTCTCTCTGCACCGCCGGGAATCCTGCAATAGGCGCCGAAGCGGCCGCGCCTCTCGGGATCCCGGCGGCGGGGTCCTGCCAGGTGAGCGGCCCAGCGGCCCCGACGCGGGCAGCGCTTCCCGGGTACGAGTCGCCTGGCCCCGCGTCGCCTCCGGCTGCTCGAACCAGGTCCCGTGGTGCCCTTTCCTGGCGGGGCCCCGAAATACTCACGGGCTTCCCGCCCTGCGCGAGGACAGAGGACCTGAGCCTGCTGCAGCCCTCTCCTTGCGGGTACGGCCTCTGCGGCGCGCGCGGCGGCAAAAGGGAAGCCTGGATGCGTTCGTTAGCACATTCCTACCCGACTGCACACCTCAACGGTCAGCACTACTCCCAGCTCCTCCTGCACCCCCATGGACGCCAGGTCTCTCTACCCCCTCACATTCCTCCATCCACTTCTCTCCAGTCAACCCTGAATCCCCTCCAGTTCTCCTTTTCCCCACTACCCTCACACACTCACCTGTTACACATACTAGTTCAGATCCTGCACATTTTGGTGGAAAACGTGTCACTCTGATGCCTGGATTTTAAGCCTCTTTACACACTCGGGCACTCAGGTATCTCAAGACACAGAGTGACCTTTTGTCTGCAAGTCTGACTCCCAGAAGCCTGTTGATTCTTTGATGTCTTTGGCCCAGGGTTAGGGTGACTGGGCTGCCCCCCGGATGTTCCCTTGGTGAGGTTGCTACTTAGAGTTCTTTGGGAAGCTCATCCCTGAGGCACTTTAACACACACAGACCACTCACAGGCTTCCTCTCTGTTTTGTAGCTGAACTCCCTGCCACTCCGACAGACTGCAGCCTCGAGTGGGTGCTTGGTTCTTCTGCACATACCCACACAGCGCTAGGCCCCAGGCCAGCCGGTATTATTCTGCCTGGTTGGGATTAGCAGAGACACTTACCCAAATATGTGCTTGGGAGAAAGAGTGAGAGAGAATAGGGAAGTGGAGAGGGGGAGAGAGAGAGAGAGAGAGAGAGGAGAAGCCACTACCCATTCTGGGGAAGAACTCACAGATGAGAGCTGTTTCCAGTTGGTATCTTAGTGAATCCTACCGCCCACACCCTGTGGGTGGCTGGCCTGGGAGGTAGTAGGTTAGAGTTCTGGGCTCTTCCATACCTCACTGATGTTGGGCCTCAAGTTCACAATCACCTCTTTGCCCCAAGGAGTGTGTGCCTTACCCTTACCAGGCAGACTGCAGGGCAGTTGTAGGCATTTCTCCTGGTTGAGCCTAACTCAGGGAGAAAAGGCAGACGGGGCTGGTTCCTGGGCAATGTGGGACCTTCCCTCTCCAAAGACTTTTGGGATGCTCCCAGAGAGACAATTCTAGGGTGGCAGGAACTGCTGACCAGCTTCCTTTGGTATCCTGTGGCCATAACTCCCATGTCCCAAAGCCATTTTCTTCAGCCCTCACCCTGCCACTAGGCGCCCCCACCCCATGCTTGAGAGCGTGTTATGTTGTTGTTCAAAGTTGCCTTGTTGCCTTTCTCCACACCCAGACAGTAAGTCTTGATGGGTAGAGACTCTGTCCTCCACTTGTCACTCAGTGCTTCCCACCAGGATTGACTTAATGCATTCTAATGGCATTGCAAAGTGCCTCCACTCCACAGAGAGAATTGAAAGATGCCCCTTTCCTTGTCATAAAGCTAGAATTTCCAAGAAAGGGACTGCAGGTGGGGAAGAGTGGCCAGACCATGGAGGGCCAGCTCAGGATCTGAGAGTCCCCTGGCATTTGGGACTCTCTGCTCATTATGGCTGGACAGCCATAATGCTGAACCTTAGGCAAGGACACAGGTCACCTTCCTCATGCTGAGGACCTGTGTGAGACACGTAATAAACCTTACTAGAAATAGAGTGGTCTTTGTATCTGCAGCAGCCAGCTTATAAGGTAAGGCCTGCTGTCTGGAACCACAAGAAGGCCCATGGAGGGGTGGCTGAAAGAGCCCTTCCTCTTGGTCCTCATTCCCTGCTCAAGTTTCTCTCCACAAATGGGCACCATGTAAAGAGCCTCTGTGCAGGAGGGCAGTTTTAGATGCCGATCTTTGATGAAGTCCAGAGGAAGGGGAAGAGAAGGGCCGAGTTTTGTGCTTTGCGTTACTGGCCTTCTGAAGATTTCCCTCATGCCAAAATGGTGTGTGTGTGTGTGTGTGTGTGTGTATGCTGTGTAACTTGCATATGTAAACAATATGCATCTCAAGTATACAGCTTGATGTATTTTTATATACAATGCACCATGTAACCACCGCCCTGATCAAGATATGGAATGTTAGGGCGCCTGGGTGGCTCAGTCAGTTGAGCATCTGACTCTTGGTTTCCGCTCAGGTCATGATCTCAGGGTGGTGAGATCAAGCCCCTGAGTTGGGCTCCACACTCAGTGGGGAGTCTGCTTGAGATTCTGTCTCTCCCTCTGCCCTCCCCACTGTGCTCTTTCTCTCTCTTTCAAATAAATAAATCTTTAAAAAAAAGGATATGGAATGTTAACATTTTTGACACCTCAGAAGGTCCCCTTATATTTTTTCCTCTTTAATACCTACTCCTAAGTATAACTGTATTCTGATTTCCATCACCATAGATTAACTTTGCCTGCATATAAGTGGGGCATACAACATGTACTCTTTTGTGTCTGGTTTCTTCTGCATAACATATTTTTGATATCCATTCATCTTGTTGCATATATCAGACATTAATTTCTCCTTATTGCTGTATAATATTCCACAATTTGCTTATCTGTTTGCCTATTACTGGACATCTGTGTTCTTTCCAGGTTTGAGATATCATGAATAAAACTGCTGTCAACATCTTTGTACATTTCTTTTTGTAAAGGGAATTTTATTATTCTTGAGTGAATACCTAGGAGAATAGGCATATGTGTAGTTTTAGAAGATATTGCCCGATGGTTTTCCAGAGTAGAACAAACTACAGCACTGTACAGACAGACAGACATGCTGTAACAGGGCCTTTTCCTTATAGATAGCACTCTCTGAAGACCACTGTGTACTCCAGCAATTATCATCAGCATCATTATAAAGGAATAAAATAGATACCTTTTATTAAGCACTTATTTTGAGCCAGGAAGTTTACGTGCATGCTCTCATTTCATTTTTATGACAAATCCAAGGTGTTGGTACTATTCCCATTTTATAGATGAAGAAACTGAGGTACAGGGAAGTTAAGTAACTTGCCAAAGGCCCCCAGTCAATAAATGGCAGCTTGACTCTGGAGCCCTGGGTTCTGAGCCTCTGAGCCCTGAGCCTCCATTTGCTGGTGCAAGGTCAGGAAGTCCTTTCTTCCATCTGACCAAATCTAGTCCTTTCTTCCATCTGACCAAATCTAGCTGTTATTTATGAGACCCATTTCTTATAACCTCTGGTCTTCCCCATATACACTGTCACACCCAGGTCTGAGATCTTTGTACACACACATATGCACACAGTCTTTCTCATAGCCACACACACTCACTGTGAAAATGGGGATGCGGGCCAATTCAGTGAAAAACACACAGTTTGCCAAGCCCTGGGCTTAGCAACCTGAAGGTATGCCTCTCGGGTTAGGGAATTTGCAGAAGATTGGACAAGGGACAGTCCTGCTTCTGGATGCTACAGAGTAGAATTTAGAGGCCATCCTTCTCTGAGAAGAGATGGGCATTTTGTCCTCCTCCCAAATGCTGAGCCAAGCCCATGACCATGATGCTTTAGGGGCATTAGCCTGGGTATGTCTTCACCTGCAGGGTTTGTCCAGGGATGTTCATCTTCTCCTAGAAGGAGATGAGAACCTGGGGATGTTGCACTTTGCCTGGGAAAGTGTTAAGTAGGGAGGCAGATTTGTGTGGTCTGAGTTGGGAGAAAGCATAAAGTCTGGAGAACTGCACTTCCGGCAGGAGGACTTGACTGGGCCCTGCAGGCAGTGGTCACTTGGAGGAGAGCCAACAGCTTTCTTGTGGTCCTAAGGATGTTGTTACCAAGTATCCAAGCCCCTGGGTTTGAGTGAGAGGAGTGTGCTGGCCCTGTGGGTGGAGGCGATATATGGGCATTACACTCTGTGTAGCTGGCTCCTCCTCAGGCCCCTTTTTAGACTAATTGAGGGCTTGCTGGGCTCTGGGTTTGTAATTGGGGGTAATTGCTGACAGGCTGCTGTGGTGGTACAAGCAGGCTTTTGTTGGGGAAACAGTGGTCAGGATTTTGGTGCTTTGAGTGGGAACAGTCCAGCATTCTGGTGTGCTCTGTTCCAGCTGAGCCTTTTGCTAGGAGGCAACATTTCTGAGGAATGGGGACTGGTAGCCTGTATGAACAGGAAGGGACCCACTCACTTAGGTGATGGGAACTCCGGTCCAGAAACATACAAGGTCTGCTTTAGGCCATAGAGGTAGTGCAGATGGAAGGGAGGTCCTGGTACTATAATTGATGCATGCCCCCCACAGGCTGGGAGGCACCATGGTGGAGTGGTTAACACAGACCTCTGTCCCAATTCTTATGGATATCAGCCTGGGAAATTATGGAACCTTGCTGAGTTTTAGAATTTTATCATTTTTTTTTAAATTTTTTAAAAAGATTTTATCTATATAAGAGAGAGAGGGTGCACGGGCAGGGGGAGGGGCAGAGGCAGAGGGAGAAGCAGGCTCCCCACTGAGCAGGGAGCCCTACAGGGAGCTCGATGCCAGGACCCTGAGACCATGAGCTGAGCCGAAGGCAGATGCTTAACTAACTGAGCCACCCCAGCCCCCCTCTTTTGCCTTATTTTTTTTTAAAGATTTTATTTATTTATTTGACAGAGAGAGAGACAGCGAGAGCAGGAACACAAGCAAGGGGGAGTGGGAGAGGGAGAAGCAGGCCTCCTGCTGAGCAGGGAGCCCCATGCGCGGCTCCATCCCAGGACCCTAGGATCATGACCTGAGCCGAAGGCAGCTACTTAATGACTGAGCCACCCAGGCGCCCCATCTCTTTTGCCTTTTTAAAAAATATTTATTTATTTTAGAGAGCAAGCTTGTGCAAGCAGGGGGAGGCTGAGGGGCAGAGGGAGAGGGAGAGAGAGGCAGAGAAGCATGCGGATGCGGACTCAATCCCAGAACTCTGAGATCATGACCTGAGCCAAAACCAAGAGTCAGAGGCTTAACTGACTGAGCCACCCAGGCGCCCCCAATCTTTTGCTTTTATAAACAATACTGTAATGTATAATCTGGTATATATCTATTTTTGTAGGTATGTGCATATATCTGTAAAAAAATTCTACAAGAGTTAGGTCAAAGGATGTCAAAGGGTGTGTGCATTTGTAACTTTGGGATATTACCAATTACCCTTCTTATTAATGGAACCACTATATATTCCCTAAGAAGTGTATGGGATTCCTGTTTTTCCACAGCCTCACTAACACACATCTTTCTTTTTAAGAAATAAATCTTACAGCTATAGTTGAGGACCCTCCTGTACCTTTCCTTGATCCCTCTCTGCCCCTCCCTGTCCTGAGGTGATCACCATGGTAAACTTGGTGCTTAATAATCCCATAACTGGTTTTATACTTGTACTACATGTGTATCCATTTCTAGGCAGTACTTAGTATTGTTCTGTGTTTTTATAACTTTATATGAATGGTATCCTGCTGTTGCAGAAAGACACGTGCTTGCTTTTTCATTCAACCTTATGTTTGTGAAAAGTTCCTAGTTGATACACAAAGACAAGCTCCGTTCATTTTCACTATGTAGCACCATTCCATTGTATGCACACACCACCGTTTATTTATCCACGTTCCCGTTGAGGGATGGTTGGGTTATTTACTATTCTTTGCTCTGTTACCAGTGGTCCTTCTAGGGACATTCTTTTTTTTTTTTTTTTTTTAATTCTTATGTTAATCCCCATACATTACATCATTAGTTCTAGATGAAGTGTTCCATGATTCATTGTTTGTGCATAACACCCAGTGCTCCATGCAGAATGTGCCCTCCTCAATACCGATCACCAGGCTAACCCATCCTCCCACCCCCCTCCCCTCTAGAACCCTGTTTGTTTTTCAGAGTCCATCGTCTTTCATGGTTCGTCTACCCCTCCGATTTCCCCCGCTTCATTCTTCCCCTCCCGCTACCTTCTTCTTCTTCTTTTTTTTTTCTTAACATATGTTGCATTATTTGTTTCAGAGGTACAGATCTGAGCTTCAACAGTCTTGCACAATTCACAGCGCTTACCAGAGCACATACCCTCCCCAGTGTCTATCACCCGGTCACCCCATCCCTCCCACCCCACCCCCCACTCCAGCAACCCTCAGTTTGTTTCCTGAGATTAAGAATTCCTCATATCAGTGAGATCATATGATACATGTCTTTCTCTGTTTGACTTATTTCACTCAACATAATACCTTCCAGTTCCATCCACGTCGTTGCAAATGGCAAGATCTCATTCCTTTTGATGGCTGCATAATATTTCTAGGGACATTCTTATATATGTCTGCTAGTACTCATGTGCTACAGTTTACCCAGAGGTGGGACTGCTCGATCAAAGGGCACAGACATCTTCAAACTTTACTAGTTATTGTTGAACAGCTTCTTCATCTGTAAATCAGAGAGAGTGATGCCTGTACCCTGGGAAGTTTGTGTCAATGAGTGAGACGGTAGAATGGGAGAGAATCTGGGTTTGGATTTCAGCAGATCTAGACTTAAATCCTGGCTCTGTGATTTATTTGCTGTGCGACTTTGGGCCTGTTATTTAGCCTCTCTGTGCTTCAGTTTCCTCATCTGCAAAACAGTAATGATAGTATCTAGGTCACAGGGTTCCGGAGAAGACGAAATAGGATTCAGTGTGAAAAGTAACACAGGGTCTGGCACAGAGGAGGCACTAAAAAATCTCAGCAATTATTATTATTATTATTTATTTTTTATTAAGTAAACTCTTCCCCCAATGTGGGCATCAAACTCACAACCCCGAGATCAAGAGTTGCATGCTTGGGGCTGGCGCCTGGGTGGCGCAGTTGGTTAAGCTTCTGCCTTTGGCTCAGGTCATGATCCCAGGGTCCTGGGATGGAGTCCTGCTCAGTGGGGAGCCTGCTTCTTCCTCTCCCTCTCCACTACCTCCTGCTTGTGTGCTCTCTCTCTTTCTGCCAAATAAATAAATAAATAAAATATTTAAAAAAGAGTTGCATGCTCTATTGACTGAGCCAGACAGGTGCCCCAGTGATGATGATGATGATGATATCTTTGATCTCTTTGTTTTTTAACCTCTTATTATGGTAGATTTCAAACCTAAAATATAGGAGAGAGGATAGTACAATGAACCCTCATGTGGTTTCCTCTATATCCCCACCCTTTTCTTCACCCATCCCTGATGAGATTCTTTTGACGTGAATCCCAGAGATCCCATCTATTACTCCACTCATAAATATGTAAATTTATGTCCCTAAAATATAAGCACTTAAAAGAAGCATAGCTACTACACCATCACCATACCTAAAAATTGAGAGGGATTTTTTAGTATGTCAAGTTCACAGTTAATACTCAAATCTTCTCAATAATCTCAAAAGGATTTTACTGCTGGTTTGTTTGAGTCAGGATCCAAACAAGATCCGTACATTACATTTGGTTAATATGTCTCTTAAGTGTCTTTTAACCTATAAATATCTGTCCTCTCTCTTTTTCCCTCCTTGCAGTATATCTGTTAACAACGGTGGGGCGTTTGTCCTATGGAGTTTCTCCCAGCCTGGATTTTGCTGATTGCATCCCTGTGGCATCTTCTAGCATGCTCCCCTGTCCTCTATTTCCAGTGCATTGTAGATCTAGAGGCTTGGTTAGGTCATGTTTGATACTTTGGCAAGAACACTTCACCAACAGTGTTCCCTAGTTCTATCAGGGGACACTAATGTCTGTTTTTTTCTCTTTTGGATCTTAACAGCCATTGATGACCACTATTTAGAGCCATTATTCATTAGAGTTCATTAGCAGAATGGTGGTATTCTAATTCTGTCATTCCTTCTTCATTAATTAACTGGACTATTCCATAAAGAGAAACTTCTCCTTATCAACTATTTGCCTTCCCTGAGGTAGAGTCCTTCAAGGACAGGGAGGATGAATGATAGATTCTTCTTATATTTGATGACAGTGACAGTGGGACTCTATGTGATCGTTTAGGAAACAGCTGATTTTGTGGGTCCTGAAAGATATTAGGCAGTGTCTTCCATTCAAAAGCAGAAAGGGAAAAAGAAGTGAACAAATGCACCCTAATCACATCATTTCTTTCTTTCTTTTTTTTTTTTTTTAAGATTTTATTTATTTGAGAAAGAGAGAATGAGAGACAGAGAGCACGAGAGGGAAGAGGGCAGAGGGAGAAGCAGACCCCCTGCTCAGCAGGGAGCCCGATGTGGGACTCGATCCCGGGACTCCAGGATCATGACCTGAGCCGAAGACAGTTGCTTAACCAACTGAGCCACCCAGGCTCCCGCATCATTTATTTCTTCACACACATTTGTTGGACCCTTTCCTATGCAGTGGCTGTTTTGGGCATGGGGATGCTGAGAGGAGCAATGCATGATTTCTGCCCATGGGGAGCTCCAGGTGACAAGTGCACAGCCTTAAGACAGCTACCCCAAACCAAGACACAGGCGCCATAGGATGGAAGATAAAGAAAGGAAGGATTTCTGGCTGGGTAATCTGGGAAGTCCTGATGGGTAAAGGTCAGGTCCCCCAGGAGAGGCCATAGTAGGGCTGAGCTGCTCATCAGTGCTACTGTAGGTGCTGGGGGTCAGGGACAGCATGTGATTACTCTAACCAAGGGGCGCTTTCAGCTGCATACTAGTCAGTGCCCAGGGAAATGCCAAGTGCTCTGGTGGACATAAGAAATGACCTCGTTTCCACCCTTGAAGAGTTTTCTTCAGTCTGGGAAGAAAAAACACACATTTGACCCACAATAGATCAGCAAGCACTGGGTGTAATTCAACAAATTTTTTTTTTAAGATTTTATTTATTTATTTGACAGAGAGACACAGTGAGAGAGGGAACACAAGCAGGGGGAGTGGGAGAGGGAGAAGCAGGCCCCCCCGCGGAGCAGGGAGCCCAATGCGGGGCTCGATCCCAGGACCCTGGGAACATGACCTGAGCCGAAGGCAGACGCTTAATGACTGAACCACCCAGGGGCCCCTCAATAAAAATTTTTTTACATCAAAATATAGTTTTCCCATAAGTGTCTTTTTTTTTATTATGTTATGTTAGTCACCATACAGTACATCATTAGTTTTTGATGTAGTGTTCCATGATTCATTATTTGCATATAGCATCCAGTGCTCCATGCAGAATGTGCCCTCTTTAATACCCATCACCAGGCTAACCCATCCCCCCACCCCCTCCCTTCTGAAACCCTCAGTTTGTTTCTCAGAGTCCATAGTCTCTCATGGTTCGTCTGATTCCTGCCCTCCTTCATTTTCCCCTTCCTTCTCCTAATGTCTTTCATGCTATTCCTTATGTTCCACAAATAAGTGAAACCATATGATAATTGACTTTCTCTGCTTGACTCATTTCACTTAGCATAATCTCCGGTTCCATCCACGTTGATGTAAAAGTTGGGTATTCATCCTTTCTGATGGCTGAGTAATATTCCATTGTATATATGGACCACATCTTCTTTATCCATTCATCTGTTGAAGGGCATCTTGGCTCTTTCCACAGTTTGGCTTTTGTGGACCAATGTTATGAACATTGGTGTGCATGTGGCCCTTCTTTTCACTACATTTGTATCTTTGGGCTAAATACCCAGCAGTGCAATTGCTGGGTCATAGGGTAGCTCTATTTTTAACTTTCTGAGGAACCTCCACACTGTTTTCCAAAGTGGCTGCACCAGCTTGCATTCCCACCAACAGTGTAAGAGGGTTTCCCTTTCTCCATAACCTCTCCAACATTTGTTGTTTCTTGCCTTGTCAATACTTGCCATTCTAACTGGTGTAAGGTGGTATCTCAATGTGATTTTGATTTGAATTTCCCTGTTGGCTAACGATAATAACATTTTTTCATGTGTCTTTTAGTCATTTGTACTCAACAAATTTTTGAATGTTTATTGTATACTCCAGAAGTAGGCTCTCAAGGTGAGTTGGGCATGCCCTCTACCTCCAACAGGCCATTTGATCATCTCAGTAGGTTCATGGTCTAGGTGCTCTGTACCCCTCCTCTCATCACGAACTAGAGGTGCATCCTTAGTCATGTGGGCCTTCTGTCTGCCCTACTAGGCATGGTAATGGTGACTTGCCTAGCTGCATCTTCTCAGCTGCTTGCTGTTCATCCTTCAAGTTGGCTCATCACCTCTTGGAGGTCTTCCCTGGCCCGATCCTCTACATCAGCAGGCTGGGTTGGGGGTTAGAGCTCTCATGGCACTTTGTGCTTCCTTGTATCTCAGCAATTATTACCCTCTTTTGTAATATATAATATATATATATATATTCCCCCCCCCTTTTTAAAATAGGCTCCAGGCCCAGTGTGGAGCCCAACACAGGGCTTGAACTCAAAACTCTTGAGATCAAGACCTGAGCCGAGATCAAGAGTTGGAGGCTTAACCAACTGAGCCACACAGGTGCCCTATATGTATATATGTTTTAATTGATTTTTTCCCATCTTCTACTAGACTGTGAATTCTCTGAGGGCAGTGGTTGTGTTCTTAATATCTTTGTATACTTAGTGCCTGATGTATCTGTGTGTCTGGCAGAAAATGTTAAATGAATACCTCTAATTCCATACGTAATGCTTCTTTCTTTCAGGTGAAGATTAGTCTGAGAAAAGATTAGATATTCAAATGTTATAAGTCACTGACACTTTAGTATGAATTGCTCCAGGATTTAATTATAGTCCTGTGAGAGGTAGAAGCTGGGAGTGGGAAGGAATCGAAGACAATTGTTACGGGTCCAAATGTGCGTGTTCAGTGATAGTGAGGGGTCAGCATAAAGAGGAGGGGAACTCAGGATGGGAGAGGGTCCTGGAAGGCTCTAGGGCAAGGGCAGCCAGCAGCCTCCAGAGGCTTTTGAGTGTGGGAAGTCAGGCACAGCTTCCGGTGTGCCAGGCCTGGCGGCGCTAGGGTGCAGGACGCTGACCAAGTGCAGCGCGTCCCAGCGGGCCGGAAAGGGGGCTCGCCCGAGCGTGGGGGGCTTCCTCGCTTTGTACCGCGCCACTTCCCCCACGGAGGCCCGCCGGAAGCGGCGGCTGGCGGTCGGGGCCAGGCGGGCGTTATCTCTCGCAGCGGCGCGCAGGAAACCGCAGGAGCCGGAGCCCAGCACGCGGAACCTTACCGTCCGGGCCTGGAGCTCTGGCCGCGGGGCGCGCGAGCTCACGGCGCGCAGGGCGCGCATACGGGGAGCCCCGGGCGGACTGAGGGGTTCTGCACAGCGGTCGCCTGGTCATCTCCCTGCCTCCTTGGTGCCTTCAGCGAGACCGGGCGGCCTCTGACTTTCCTACCGTCAAGGCCGGCCGGCTCTCACTGCCTCCCACTGCGAAGCCCTGCTTCGGATGCCTGTCCCAGGAAGGGACTAGAGCATCGGCCCTGAGATGGGGGGTCTGACGGCAGCTTCGCTGTGGCCGCTTCCGGAGACGTTTACCAGGGGCTTTTAAGGCCCAAAGAAGGTGCAGCTAAGGCATTCTTTAGGTAGGGGCACCACTGGAGACAAGGTGAAGTCTACATGGAGGGTACACCTTGTGTGGGAATGGCTAGCACTTCATTAAGGACAGGCGGGACTGCCTTGGCCCGCATTTATTTGCTTCTTTCTTTCTCCTTTCCTTCTTTTCTTCTAGATTTATTTATTTGAGAGAGAGAGAACCCGCGCGTGCCAGGGGCAGAGGGAGAGGGAGAGAATCCTCAAGCAGACTCCTCGCGGAGCATGGAGCCCTATGCTGGCTGGATCCCAGGACCCTGAGATCATAACCCCGGCAGAGTCCGGGGCTTCACCGACTGAGCCCCCCAGGCGCCCTGGCCCTACTTTTCAATGAGAAATGGGTGCCCATGTGTTGTGGGACTGGGCAAAGGCTTCTAGGACATTATTTATATGTCAAGGGATGGTCTTTCCTTAATCTGAAGAGTATTTGAATAGAAAACACAATCATGTAGGCTTGGGTGTGCCCACAGCACACAGTTGCCCATTCATACTGCATACTTGTATGCTCACATATGTACACACAGTTGTCCCCACAGATACATGTGTCTTCCCTTGTGTGTAGGATGCGCGCTCGTGTGTGCGCGCGCGCGCGCACACACCCACACCCACACCCACACCCACCCACCCCTTTTGTGTCCAGGTTGAGTCTTAGGAAATCTGTCCATATAGAATGTCTATTATATATGGCAGCCTGTGTTTACCGAATGCTTCCTGATATTTCTTCATTTTTCAGGTCTGGGAAGGAGATTTCTGTTAAGATCCCACCAGATTTTCTTTGGCACCTGGGGCTTTGGGGCAAAGTTTTTTTTTTCCTCTTCAAATTTTACACTATAGGAGCCATCTGGGAGAAGGAGGCTTCTGCCACATATATGGGTTTGCTTGAGACTGCTGTCCCCCAAAGACTGCCCTGAGGTGCCACGCCACGGTTGGTAGAATTTGTCATTCATTTATTCATGCATTCAGATGAACTTACCTAGGCATCTCCTCTGAACTGGCCCTGTGATAGGCCTGGGATCTAGAGAAGAAAGCTTTCTTCTTGCCCTTGGGGGAGAGCAGTTTAGTGGGGAGTTGGATGTGTAAACAGACAAATGTAAATATGGATGATAAGAACTGTGATGGGGGAAGGTCAAGGCTGCGGGAGTGTGGGGGAAGTCTTTTTTTTTTTAAAGCTAGAAGCGTTTTTGTTTTTTTTTTTTAAGATTTTATTTATTTATTTGAGAGAAAGAGTGAGCAGCTGTGAGAGAGAGAGCATGAGCAGAGGGAGAGGGAGAAGCAGACTCCCTGTTGAGCAGAGAGCCTGATGTGGGGCTCGATCCCAGGACCCTGAGATCATGACCTGAGCTGAAGGCAGTCGCTCAACCAACTGAGCCACCCAGGTGCCCCTGGGGGTAGTCTTTCTGGAGGAGATGATGCTAGGGCTAAGTCTTGAAGGATGAGTAAGAGTCAGGGAAGGTAAGAAGTATGTATGTAAAGGCCCAGAGCTGAGGGAGGGAGTGGTGCTCTCTGAGAACCACTAGTGGCTGGATTTAGCAGTGTTCATTGTGGGGCAGGGGCAATGGGCAGTGGGCTCTGAGGCTGGCCATGTTGATAAGGTCTAAATCACGGAGGGCTCGCCTCCCTGAGGGACTTGGACTTCTTTCTGAGGCCGCTGGAGGTGTTCTATGGGAGTGGAAGGGAGGGCTTGTGTGCTGGGAAGATGATTTTGGCTGCAGTGTGGAGAGTCCAGGGGGAGAGATCAGGGCCTGCACTAAGGAAGGAGCAGGTGGTTGGAGACACGGGCACACCCTGAGAGGCATTTAAGAAGTGGAGTCTATGATGGGTGCCTGGGTGGCTCAGTCGTTAAGCGTCTGCCTTCGGCTCAGGGCATGATCCCAGGGTCCTGGGATCGAGCCCCGCATTGGGCTCCCTGCTCAGTGGAGAGCCTGCTTGTCTCTCTCCTCTGCCTGCCGCTCCCCCTGTTTGTGCTCTGTCTCTCTCTCTCTGTGTCAGATAAATAAATAAAAATCATAAAAAAAGAATAAAGAAGTGGAATCTATGAGACTGGACTGATTGGAGGGGGAAGGAGGGAGGAGTCAGAACCACTCCCAGGTTTCTGGGCTCGGCTGCTGGACACAGCACTTGGCCATTCCCTGAAACAGGGCAGGCTGGAGGCACAGGTTTCTTAGGCCAGATGATTGTGTGGAACACATTGCATTTGAGGTTCCTGAGGGGCATTCAGGTAGAGATGTCTGGAAGGCAGTGGGACACACAGACCTGGCCTCAGGGGAGAGGTTGGGCAAGATGAAGTCACCCAGGGAAGGTGTGGGGAAAGAGAAGAGAACATTGAAGGAGAGAGATGGGTAGAGTGGGGAGCCTGTAACTTGTCTGGGCAGGAGCAGCCAAAGAAGCTGGAGGTGACTTAGGGTGTGCCATGTTGCAGAGACCTTGGGAAGATGTTGGTCAGGCCTGCTCAGGACCCTCCCTCCACCCACACTCTCTAGCTCCTTGGGCCTGGGGCTCCTTGTGCCTTATGGAGTGATCGGTATTTCAGTGGTGACAGAGTCTCTCTGATGGAGAAAATTCAGATACTGCAGTAGATTAGTTGTGGGATGAAGTGGGGGCTTCTTATGTGCTTTAAATACTCATAGTTCCTGTTTATGCAACTCTTATGAGGTGCCGGTTACACACAGTATTTTGTTTGATCTTTAAACAACTCTTTTCAGATAGATAGTATTTTCTCTACTTTACAAATGAGTAAACTGCAGCTCAGGGAGGTTAAATGTCTTGCCAGCGTCCTACAGCTAGTTAGAACTGGAGCTGGGATGTGGAGTCAGGTCTCTTTGCTTTATAGGACCCGCATTTTGTTTGTTGTTTCTGTATTTTACTGCCTTATGCTTTTTTCCTTAGTGCACGTTCAGTGGTGGCTGCCTCCTGGATTGGCATCTGAGGCTGGCCTGGCTTGCCCACACCCTTCAAACCTCCAGGCCACGGGGACTTCAGAGGAGGCCTGTATCCCAGATTAGCCCTAAAGACAACATGCTCCTGAAGAAGAAAGAGGAGGTCTAGGCACAGCCAAGGCCTGTGATGGGAAGGGCTTCCCGAGTATCAGTGGGGAACTTCCTCCTGGAAAAGCCACGAGAGGGGCAGTTCCTCTCCTGGGCCAGGCATCAGGGAGTCAGGGCCCCAGCTGTTCCTGCCCAGCCGCCCGCAGCCCTGAGCGCCCACCGGAGACAGGAGGCCCTGCCTGCTCACTGCCCATTGTCCCGGCACCACAGCGCCGCTTCCCATGCGCCTCCTGTTTATACAGGAAGCCCCTGCTCGGGGATGCCACCTCCCAATCCTGATGGCTGGATGCAGGCTTGAATTCCTCCCAGGCAACCCCGGTGAGCGACGACTAGAGTGAGTTATCACTGCTCAGGGACTTTAAGAATTAGGATCGCAGAGTGGGTAAAAGCCTGGCCTTCTTGTGGTTGTCGTGGGTTTGAATCTGACCACTCATTAGTTGCATGACCTGGGGCATTCACTCCAAGTCTATGAGTGCAGGTCCCTCCTCTGTAACATGGGGAGTGTTATTGCTGCCTATCTCACAGGTTTGATGTAAGGATAAATGAAATATGGAAGTAAAGTATCTGGAACACAGTATATGTGCTCGATAAATTATAGATTTCATTGTTGTTGTTACTTGATCTTCTCACTTTTAATTGCACCAAATTTCAGCTGTATTTCAATTGCAGGTGATAGTTTTAAAATATGGCCTCCAGGGGCAGCTGGGTGGCTCAGCCGGTTGAACATCTGCCTGCAGCTCAGGTCATGATCCTGGGGTCCTGGGATTGAGCCCGACGTCCCTCCTCAGTGGGGAGCCTGCTTCTTCCTCTCCTTCCCGCTCGTGCTCTCTCTCGCTATCTCTGTCTCTCTCTCTCAAAAAATTAAATAAAATCTTAAAAAAAATAAGGCCTCCAAATTCTGTGACACTTCTCCCATTGAGAGGTAGGGTCTATGTGCCCTCCCTTTGGATCTCTGTGGGCTTGTGACCACCTTGACCAATATGGTATAGTAGAAGTGACACTGAGTGATTTCTCAGGCTTTGTTTTGGTTGTTGGAACATTTATACTTGGAGCCCTAAATCACCATGTAAGAATCTAACTACCCTGGGTGTGCCTGGCTTGCTCAGTCAGTAGAGCATGTGACTCTTGATCTCAGGGTCATGGAGTTCAAACCCCACATTGGGCATGGAGCCTACCAAAAAAAGAAAAAACCAAAAAACAAACAAACTAACTACTCTGGAGTTTGTTAGGGAATAGGGGAATTCTTCTTGGGTGTACTGTCAGCAGGTGGGAATAGTTTTTTCCATTTCAATAAAAACTTACTGAGTTTCAAAATGGTAGACTGCCCTCAAACTGGAATTTCCTCCCTTACCCACAGAAGATGGTAAAAATTAAAAAGATAAAATAACAAAACAGGGTTACGCTTAAATTATGAAGGGATACTCTTGGTAGACCAGTAATAAAGTTCCTAGAATAAAGAAGTAAATAGCATGTGATAGCCATAAGCTGAAGAGCTTCTGAGTTCATGGCCAAAACATATGTGGAATTATGTCTCAGAAGAGATGCACACAATCAAGAATCACCAACCAATAAACAGTTGTCAAGCACTTACTGTGTATTGAGACTTTGTCACTATTATCTGTGTGTTTTTACAGTCACTGCTTGTTTAGAGTTACCTACATGTTTCCATTTTCTTTGCTCACCCATTCCTTCCTTCTGAGTTTAAGTTCCTTCTTCCTGAAGTAGATGGTTTCATAGTGTTTTCACCAAAGATGAGTAGTAAGTTTTTTGCTGAAATTTAAAAATTTCATTCTTCCTCTTAAATGTTAATATAGCTGGATATAGAACACTGAAATTGACAGTTATTTTTCTTTAGCACTGGAAGATACTTGGAATATTCTATTACTTTCTGGCATCTGTAGAGAAGTTGAGAAGTCTGCAGTAAGCCTAATTGTTTCTTTGTAGTTAATGTGTCTATTCTCTCTAGTTGCTTTTAAGGTTTTATTTTGGTGGTCTGCAATTTTATTTTATTTTTTTAAAAGATTTTATTTTATTTATTTATTTGACAGAGAGAGACACAGCGAGAGAGGGAACACAAGCAGGGGGAGTGGGAGAGGGAGAATCAGGCTTCCCGCTGAGTAGTGACCCTGATGCGGGGCTCAATCCCAGGACCCTGGGATCATGACCTGAGCCAAAGGCAGACACTTAACGACTGAGCCACCCAGGTGCCCTGTGGTCTGCAATTTTAATATGATATATTTAGGCATGAAATTATTTTTATATAATCTGCTTGGGGATTGGAGTGATTTTTCCTTACTAAGATTCATATTTTTATCATTATTGAGAATCCTTGGTTGTTATATGTTTTAATATTACCCCTCTCCCATTCCTTTTGTTCTTTCCTGTTACATATTTGTCAGACCTTCTCATTCCCTTTTTCTTTTCTTTTAATTATCTTTCATTCTTTCCAATCTTTTTAAAAAAAGATTTTATTTATTTATTTGACACAGAGGGAGAGCACGAGTCAGGGGGCAGAGGGAGAGGGAGAAGCAGGCTCCCCACTGAGCAGGGAGCCCAATGCAGGACTCAATCCCAGGACCCTGGGATCATGACCTGAGCTGAAGGCAGATGCTTAACTGAGCCACCCAGGTGCCCCTCTCTCTGTGCAATCTTATGAGTGATTTCCTCATAGCTCTTTCTAATTCAGTAATTCTCTTTTCATCTCCATCTAATCTACAACTAGACTCATGTATTAAAATTTTAATTTTGCATTTCTAGAAGTTTTATTTGGTTCTTCAAAAACCTGCCTGGTATTTCATTATGGTTTCTGTTTCTTCTCTTTTCCTTTTTTATTATTTTAAATATACTTATTTCATTGTCTCTCAGAATGTTCAGTTATCAAAAGCTCTTGATATATCATTTCAACTATTGTGTCTGAAAGCTCTTGTTCATGGTAAACTTCTTTTTGTATGGTTTGCTATTTTCATAGGTGATTTCTTTCCCTACAGGACTTCTGTACTGCCTGAGTTGTAGGAATGACCCTACAGAGAGGTTTTATTTTGCTTGTATTTTGTTTGTTAATTATTTGACTTGGAATATCTGCACAATGTATGTGGTATATGTCCAACTCTAAACCATCATCTGATATAAGCTTGGTGTTTTGGTTTCTTTTTTTTTTTTTAAGATTTTATTTATTCATTTGAGACACAGAGATACAGAGAGAGAGAGAGAGAAAGCATGAGCAGGGAGAGAGGCAGAGGGAGAGGGAGAAGCAGGCTCCTCGCTGAGCCAGGAACCCAATGTGGGGCTCGATCCCAGGACCCTGGGATCACGACCCGAGCCAAAGGCAGACGCCCAACCATCTGAGCCACGCAGGTGCCCCAAGTGTTCTGGTTTTTCATGAGAGACCAGGAAGAGACTCTTTGTCTCTGGGCTGCTGAGAGTTTTTCTAGCCCTCTTTCACTAAGGGTGCAGCTCTTCAAAAGTCCTGACTTTAGGTAGGATACTCCTAATTTAACTCGAATGATCCCAAAGCCCTGTCTCTTGTCCCTGTAAGATGGTGAGAACTGAAGCTTCTCATCTTTAGAGATACTTTCCAGTCTATAAGCCCTCTGCCCCTTATCAAGGGTTTCTCCAGTATCAGCTCGTGTGTTTTTCTTTTGGCTTTCCATTCCCTCTATTTCTGGTATCTAGGGATTTCTCTTTCTTGAGAGCTAGAATTTGAAAAATGGATATTTTTTTAAGTTATTTTTAAGTCTAGAATTTCTGTGAGCTTGTAATGGAAGACCTTTTTTTTTTTTCTTTATAGCTTTTGGTCACAATGAGCCTTTCCAAGCCCTTTGTATATGTTCTCTCAGATCATCCTCACAAGAACTCTGAGACACAGATGTTATTCATCAGCTTTCTTTCATGTGTTATGAGACTGAGACTTGGTTCATTTAAGTGTTATCCTAGATCAGGCAGGTAGGAAATGGCCTTGGCAAGATTTGAACCTAGGTTTCTCTGATTTCCCCTTAACGTAGCATGTAGGAAGTTATGGTAGCTCCCTTCCCCCCAGTCATTTTGTTATGAAAATCATAATACATATACAACCCATCCATATTCTATAATTATAATTTTTCTTTATTTGCTTTATTATTATATCTATTTACCCGTCCTCTCTTTTTTAAAAGATTTATTTATTTACTTGAGACTTGAGAGAGAGAGAGCAGTGGGGAGGGGCAGAGGGAGAGGGAGAGAGAGAATCTCAAACAGACTTTCCACTGAGTGTGGAGCCTGACATGGGGCTTGATCTCACTACTCTGAGATCATGACCTGAGCCCCAATCAAGAGTCAGACGCTTAACTGACTGAGCCACCCAGGCACTTCCCCATTTACCCATCCTTCTATTCATCCATCTATTGTTCTTACATTTTGAGACATTTCAAAATAAGTTTCAGGCATTAGTATACTCTATCCTAAACAGTTCAACATGCATATCATTAACTAGAGTTAAATATTTGTTTATGGTTCTTTTTCCCCCTAGTTACAAATGAGCCAATATTAGCTTTACCATCCATGAGTTTTGATTAATGCATACACCTGTGTAATGCAAACCCATATCAAGATATAGAACATTATCACCTCTGTAAGAAGTTCTCTCCTAACACTTCTCAGTCTCAGCACTCACCCAGAGGCAACCACTCTTTTGATGTCCACCCCCCACCCCCCGACTAGTTTTGCCTGTTCTAGAAATTCATGTAAATGGATTCTTACCAGGTATACTTTTTTTGGTAAGTATTCTTTCATTCAGCATAATGATGTTGAGATCGATTTGTGTTGTGTGTGTGTTACCAGTAGCGTGTTAACTTTTATTGCTGAGTAGTAGCTCATTGTTTGGCCACAACACAGTTTATCCATTTTCCTGTTGTTAGACACCTGAGCTGTATTCAGTTTTTGGAGATCATGAAAAGTTGCTTAAACATTTTAATAAATACTGTTATTTTAACAGTTTCTTTTTGTTTGTTTTTTAGAGAGAGAGATAGAGAGTGTGTGTGCAAGTGGGTGGGGGGGAGGGGCAGAAGGAGAGGGAGAGAGAATCCTAAGCAGACTCCAAGGTCAGCACAGAGCCCTACATGGAGCTCGATCTCATGATGCTGAGATCATGACCTCAGTCGAAATCAAGAGTTGGACATTTACCGGACTGAGCCACCCAGGCGCCCCATTGTAACAGTTTCTGTGACATGGTGGGGAGGGTAGTGTAGGAGCCAGATTATAGTTAGTTGAGGGAGATGAGAAAGTGCAGAGAATGAACTCATGGTTTTCTTAAGATGAGTAGATGAAAAGTGGGGAGACAAAGAGTAGTAGCTAGAGGGGTGTTCAGGGTCAGGAACAGTATATATACCATTTATAACATAAATAATATATAATATAAATATATTTAATAATATGTATGTAATAATATAAACAATATATTATAAAAGAAATATATATAACATGCATACATATATTTATACATATATAAATTAAACCCATATATGTATATATGTGTAAACATAAATATATTCCTATTTAATGGGAATAACAGAAGCATGTTTTTACAGTGGGAGAGGGAAGGGAAAGGAGGCTGCCCTCCTCTTGACCTGGGGTGTCAGGTTCTGGGCAGAGCCCATGGTCCCTGTGGTTGCTCTCTGGCTTCTATTGGCAGAGTCTCAGGTCCTGAATCTTTTCCTCTGCCAGTCCAGATTGACAGCTGAAGGGACAGCAGAACCTGGTCTTGGCCATCTGTTCATGCTGTTGATATGTTGGGAGGGAGGGACTGCAGAGGTTACTGAGAAATGGGAGAGTAGCTTCGCTGGGCAGGGGTGAAGAACCTACTTAGAATAATCAGGCTGTCTCTTGTGGTAATGATCGCATGGACCTTGCCATGGGAGAAGTGTGAAGATTCCTTCCAGGTCTTAGAGACTGTGGCTCGGGGAAGGGCTGATCCCTCCCTGGTGAGCCGTTGCTGGTTGGAGCTGCTGGGTGAGATCACCTGCTGACTGACATGCAGCAGTCTGGGGCAGGAGCCGACCCACGGACTCGCTTCTGTCCAGGTTTGGTTCTCAAGATGATTTGTTGGATTGATACAAGAAAATCTGCTTTTAAAAATAACTCAGGCTTAATTGGGTGCGGGTAGGTAGGTTGGACCAGGGAGTTCTTGTGACTCTTCTAACCATCGATTTCTGGGTGAGGTCAGGCTTGTTATGAAGTGCTTTTCCCATTAGGCTCTCAATACTGGACTTTTGTTGCTTTAAAAACTCTTTGTTTATTGATGTATATCACACACATGTACTTTCCTCTTTAAAAACTCAATTCTACTGAGGTATAATGTTCATGCAATAAAATGCACCTATTTTAAGTGTGTATTTTGGGGAGTTTTGACATATTTATTTATTTATTTATTTTAAAGATTTTATTTATTTATTTGAGAGAGAGAATGTGAGAGAGAGAGAGAGAGAGCATGAGAGGGGGAGGGTCAGAGGGAGAAGCAGACTCCCTGCCGAGCAGGGAGCCCGATGCGGGACTCGATCCCGGGACTCCAGGATCATGACCTGAGCCGAAGGCAGTCGCTTAACCAACTGAGCCACCCAGGCACCCGAGTTTTGACATATTTAAACATCAATGTAATGAATAGTCAAGGTATAGAATACTTCCATCACTCCCAAAAGTTCCTTTGTGCTCCTTCCCAGTCAATCCCCCATTCCACCCCCGCCAACTCCCCCAAACCACCAATCTGCTCTCTCTTACTACAGATTAGATTTATCTTTCTGGAGTTTCATGTAAGTGCAGTTATACTGTATACTGTCTTTTGTATCTGACTTCTGTTGCACACTATAATATTTTCTAGATTTATCCATGTTGTTGAGTTCATCCGTAGTTCATTCCTATTTATTTGAGTAGTATTCCATTGTGCATATAGATCCTAATTTACTGAATAGGTAATACAGACACATGGTGCAAAGTTTATAAGTACACAAGTTTTTCCCACCCTAATGCCTAACCAGTCAGTTCCTTTTTACAGGCATGCAATATGACCAGCTTCTTGTGTATCATTTGAGTTATTTTATGCATTTAGAAGCAGTTATATATGTGGGATCTTCCTTCAGTCCTTCAAGAAATATATCTAATTCTGCTTGTGTGTAAGTATAATCTTAGAGGTGGAATTACCAGAGTAAAAAGTTTACCAAAAAAAAAAAAACAAAACCATACACTTGTAATTTTGACAGATATTACCAAATTACCTTCCGCAGAGGCATTACAGATCCCCCCAACATTTTTCTTTTTTTATTTAGTTTTTGAAAGACTTAAACAGAGAAAAACAGAAAGAATGGGACAATGAACACTCAGCACAGGCTTTTACTTTGCATACATTTGGGTTTTCAGCTTCACGCTTTGTGAACCTCAAGTGAACCTGCGTTCAGTCATACAGTCTTTGGGACCTGTGGCTCTCACTTGTTGCGAGGTGATAGGTTCTCAACACCTGGGGTGGGGTGGCGGTGGGGCTCGGGCTTTAGGATGTTTCTGTTCAGAGTAGCTTGCTGGGTTCCTGACCGGAGATGGACAAGACAAGGGCCCTAGCCTGGATTGGGTCTAAAGGGGAGCTTGGCCCACAGGAGCCCTGATTCCTGATTCTAGAAGGGGAAATGAATGGATCAGATGGGCAGCTGTGCGTGCGTGCGTGCGTGTAAACAATCCTTATCCGTGCTGCTGCCAGGGCAGATCTTGGACTATGCCAATCTCATGCTTTTGTTCCAGTGGCTTGTTGGGGGAACTCTTGGGGACAATGGGAAATTCTTACCTTGGCCTATAAAGCCCAGAGTGGTGTGGCCCTGCGGTCCCCCAGCCTCCTCTGAGGAGCTCTCTCTGGGTTGCCTGCACTCCAGCCACCCTGGTGTTTCAGTTCCTGTCTTTCTCCTTCCCAGCTAATGCGGTTCTCTGCATCTGGAAGCACTCCCTTATGCCCACATGCCCCTCAGCACTCTGACTTCTCCTAGGTGCCATAGATTTATCGTTCAGGACTGACCCGCACATAGGGCAGAGCCTCCTTGTAACGTTCTAGAGTGTTTATCATGATTTGTGCTTATATATTTATCCAGTGTGACCCCCTTAGTGTCTATTTCTCCTCTTACTTCATAAATGTCATGCAGGCAGGGGTCATATATGTTTTGTGCACCATTATATTCTCTGTGCTCTAAAAGAGATTAGCACATAGTAAGTGCTTGGTAAAGTTTGTGAGGCATTTTTAAAAAAAGATTTTTATTTATTTATTCATGAGAGACAGAGAGAGAGAGAGAGAGAGAGAGAGGCAGAGGCAGAGGGAGAAGCAGGCTCTCCCCTCCTCAGGGAGCCCAATGCGGGACTTGATCCCAGGACTCCGGGATCACCACCCTAGCCGAAGGCAGATGCTTAACCGACTGAGCCACCCAGGCGCCCAAGTTTGTGAGGCATTTTGATAGCACATGCACGTAGCTTGTAGTCAGAACTGACGGTGAATTCTATTCCTGCATCTTGGCAAGTTACCTAAACTCTCGGAGCTGCAGTTTCCCCATCTGAAAAATGGGTATAATGAAACTGAGTCTCGGAGCAGTTGGGAGTACTTGGAAAGTACTGGACAAATAGCAGGTGCCTGAGCCCTGGTAACTATCGCAGTAGCATCTTTGATGCAAAGCCAGTGAGCACTCTTGTTCACGGGCAGCTTGTGCTTCTGGTGACCAGCGACAGCTGGCCTCAATGTCCAGGGTCAAGCTGGGCCACAGGTGGGGGTTCAGTGCCTCCCTGCCCCAGGAGGTAAGAGTAACGTTGGAGCTGGGGGTTGAGGAGGTCACTGTGCCATTTGGCAGCTGCCACCAAGACCTTGGAGGGAAGACAGCCCTGGGGCACCTCCAGTCACTGGCTTCTGCCAGGGCAGTGGAAGGGAGCAGCAGGGAGCCATGGGAACAGAGGAGGGCGGGGAAGCCAGGTGGTCCCAGGAAGCTGCAGGCTTGGCTGGCAGGCGGGAAAGGAGCTGATGAGAATGTCAGGGCTCTGGAGGGGATAGGGTTTCTGCCGCCTCCAGCTGCCCTAAGCTGCCTCTGCTGTTTTCCAGAGGGACCCAATTACAACCCCCTTGTGGAGCCAGGGCTGCCAGAGATCCTGCAGAGATAGGAGGCGGCTCTCAGCAGGGCAGCAAGGACCTTTTAAGCTCCCCTAACCATACACCTGTTCCTGATCATCTAGGATTTGGGGCCTGGTTTGGGGAAAATGTGAGGACTTCTGAACATGGTCCCTCAGATCTCCACAGAGCCTCAGACTTTCAGAGTGTTCTCATAAGTACCGACTCATTTGATCTTCTTCACAGCTTGGGAGCTGCCTGGAAGGGCTTGTTAGCTTCTTTGGACAGTGTCCCTGTGGTCCAGAGAGAGGGAAGCTAGTTGGCTACAGTCACCTGGCAAGCAAGTGACCCAGGACTTCTGTCTCTACAGAGCCTCTTCCCTGTGCCACTGGATAACCAGTCAACATACAGCAAGGATCTCCAGCTTGCCACAGGCTCCACCATGCCCCATTGCGTGCCAGCAGGCATGCATCCCTTAGCAGTGTTACCTGACTGGTCCTGGAAGACATTTGAGCAGCAGCCCCTGCCCAGCATGCAGTGTGTGCTCAGCTTTGTCTTGGGTGCTGGATGGGTGCTGGAAGATACAAAGGAAGGTGCAATGTTCTCTGCCCCTAAGGAGTGGATGGCCAGCCATGCCCTCTGGGAGAGCTGTGTATAATGTTGGGTATACTCTCGGGAGGCTACGGGATGTCGGGCCTGAGGATGTTGAGTTGGGTCTTGAGCTGGGCTTCCATGGGGGATTTGGTTAGGCTGAAAGAAGGAAAGGCATTCCAGTGGGAAGCCTATATTAGCAAGTATGGGAGGCAAGGAGCGATTGGGGTTTCACAGGATGGAGAGACAGCTTTTCTGTGTAGAGTGGAGGGAAGTTTGGAAGTTAGATGGCTTTGAATGCATTCATAGCACAAATGTTTCGTGAGAAATTACCGCGTGTTAGACACCTACGGAGTACTCTGCATACCTTATCTAATTTCATCCTCCGCACAGCCTTGGAGATAGATATTTTTCTCATTTCACAGATAGGTAAGTATGAGTATAGAGATGCGGTATCAGGAAGTTAAATAATTTGCTCAAGCCCCATCTGACTCTAAAACCCATGCTTTTCCCACACGGAAGGCTTCTGGGGAAAGGTGAGTTTGGATATATATGAAGGCAGGTGGTAGGAACAGTGTGAGTAAAGACAAGGAGGCAGGACCGCGTTGGCTGTGCATGGTAGTCAGTGAGGTAAAGGGTTTGATTCATGCAGAATTTCCTGTTCGGGCCCTGATCCCTGCATCAAGGGCCTTTTTTTGGCCTACTCAGGGGTCCAGCAGCCTGATCCACCTGTCTCCTCCAACAAGCGACTTCACCAGTTGGCACCTCCACAGACTTTCTGCTAGTACCAGTTGTTTTGTTTGCCCCCACCTGAATGTCACCCCTGCCCTCTCCACCCACCCAAATCCTGTGTATCCCTTAGGGGTCCCCTGGAAGTTTCAGCTCTTCCAGGAAGCCCTCTCTGACCTTGGCTGCAATCTCTTTCTCTCCTCTGATCTCCAATTGTCCTGCTTCTTAGCTGAGGGTGCCCAGGTGCCTTTCTAAAGTCTGTTGTATCTCCCCAGTGTGTAAGCTCCCCATGTTCTGGCAGGGGCCAAAACCTCAGCCCCTTGTCTGCAAGTCCCACAAGCCTCACGGACAGTGGCAGACCGTTGATAAAGCATTTGTTGTGGGCCAGGCACAGGGGCAGGCCCTTCACACAAATTTCCTGATTTAGTCCTTGCAGCAAGCCCTGGATCCTGACTAACCCTGAGTGTAGAGGTAGCTTGAACAAGGTCCCCGCTCACAGGCACCCGCAGTGAGAGATGTGAGTGCAAGATAGTGGGGGCCTGGCGAGGTGGCTGGCCCCTTGCAGGTGCCTTAGAGCACACCCTTCTTATTTTTCCACTTTTCCTTTTGCATGCTGATGGTGTGTGTGTGTGTGTGTGTGTGTGCTGTGGGCAGTGGGGGCGGTGTTCCCATAAACCCATCTCTGCCTTTAATCAATTTCCACTTGGAAAGTGAGTCTGGGTGGCTGTGGTTTGAGATGGTACACTCCTCTTGGGGTCAAGATAAACCCATGGGGTGATGATGAGGGGATTGTGGGGACCCTTCACCAAGCCCAGCTTCCCACAGCTCAGCCCACTGAGGCCCTGAGGCCCCCCATCCTCCTGCTCAGGAGGGATGAAGCAGCCTGGAGGCAGGCAGCAGAACAGGAATGCAGCCTTCTGGCTGGCTCCTTGACAGGGCATCTCTGGGAGGCCCCCCAGCTCTTCCATGCTGCTGCTTTGCTGGGGAAGCCAGGGATTAGGGGCCTAATTCCTCCGGGAATCCTGTTTTTCTTAGCTTCACACGCATTGCTCTTTAGGAAAGGCCCCTCATCTAATTAGCCTGAGTCAACAGCTCCATTTATTTGGACACGTGATGTTATGAAACGGGCTGCTGCTGGTGTGTTTTTGCACCGCATATCTGGGCTGCCCCTCCAGGATGGCATCGGGAGGGAGGGGCCGTGGGCCACCGGGCCAGGGCGAGTCCAGCCTGAGAGGGGCTCCAGCGGAGGCCGGAAGGGAGTCCGCAGCTTTGCCTGCCAGGCGGGAACTGCTCACTCTCGGATTTCATAACAAGAAAGTGACCCATGGAGTGTCCACATACCCAGCTTCCTCTCCTGTTGGTATTTCTGAACCAAAATAAAAAAGGGATTAGGGGCCCTTTGACTGGAACTCCTTCCTCTGTCCCTGGTCAGAATCAAAAGGGACTTCTACAAGGGGCTTTTTTTTTTTTTTTTTAAGATTTTATTTATTTATTTGACAGAGAGAGAGAGAGAGACATAGCGAGAGAGGGAACACAAGCAGGGGGAGTGGGAGAGGGAGAAGCAGGCTTCCCGCCGAGCAGGGAGCCTGACGTGGGGCTCTATCCCAGGACCCCGAGATCATGACCTGAGCCGAAGGCAGACGCTTAACCAACTGAGCCACCCAGGTGTCCCCTACAAGGGGTTTTTGATGATGACAGGTCCTTTACCACATCCATAAGTACCCAGGACTTTTGGAGAAAAAAATGAGTACAAATAGTTACTAGTTATTCAACATTTATTATGCGCAATGCGCTAAGCATATTGTACAATAAATCACATACACACACACATACTTTTTTTTTCCTCTCTGTCCCCTCACACTGTTAGTCTTATCTGCCTGGGGATGGTGCCAGCCCTCCTCCTCTCCCGCATTCCAGCCCCTCCCCACCTCTCTCTCCCCTCCTCCAACTTTGCTGTTTATCCTTCCAGATTCTTCTCTATGCTTTTACATACGTAGGTCTCATATGTCGTTTCTAACTCTAAAGACACTCTTTGAGGAAAGTACCGTGATGTTCGTTTCACGGACCAGAAAGCGGAGGTGAAGAGAGGCTAAGCAACTCGCTCAGGGTCACACAGGCAGGCAGACGCAGAGCTGTGCTTTAAATCCAGGCCTGTCCGACTCCAGAGACTGACAGGAAAACCCTTTCCTCTGGCACAGAACCCACCCCCAGCAGGTCACAGACTTGCGTCTCAGCCAATTGTGCGTCTTACCTGTTCTTCTTCTTGCCGCCCCTTCTCCATGCTGTTGTTATGTGTGGCAAATGGGTCAGTCGTGGTGGGCATTCGCTCCATGGGGTCTCATGGAAGTCACCCTGAATAAATGGGGCAGGAGCTCTGTCTTGCTGCCTCCTTCTTGTCCCCTGAATTACCGCCAACCTCACTGTTGTAGCTGGACCGCTTTCTGCCTTGTGCCTGCCAGAGCCTAATGGAAGCAAGAAGCATTGTCGCCCTTTCCCCAGAGTAGGGTTGATCAGCGCGCACACCCCCCCAGACCACAGAGCGCTTGCCACTGACGGTTAGTCCCTCTTTGGACAAACAGAACATTGTTGTGAACAGCAGTAGTTCAGTGGAGTTCGGTGCACTTAGCACGCGTGGGGAGCCTGGGAGATCAGCCGCTCCTTGCCTGCTCCTGCCTGGGAGGTAAACCCAGGGGGAGGACTGGGCTCCTAAATGTTGGCCGCTCTTAATGGGGGTTCGTGGCCAGGAACTGCTGTGTGTGTAAGACACCGAAAGGAACTCTCACAATTGATGTAGGCTGGAAAAGCAGAGGCCAGGGAGAGGCAGGAGTCAGAGAGATATTATTTGTTGGATTAAAAAAACACAAATTCCAGTCCTGGGCCTGGAAGCTTCTTAAAAAAAGGTAATGGGACCTTTTTTCCTGTTGAACTTTCAAACCTCACTGACCTGCACTTTGGGCTCTGGAGTTTATCAGGGACACTGGGGGCCAGGAGTGTAGCACGACTAAAGTTACTAGGGCAAAGCTGGAAGCAGGTCAGCCCTCCACAGGGGAGTCCCAAGGGCCTGCGGGCAGCCACTGCCACCAAGAACTTCTAAGGCCAAGAAAGGGAAGCCTCGAAACCAAACATCCCTGCACGGTCCCAGGCAAATGTGTTCCTCATCAAGGCAGATACAAACAAAGTTTATTAAAAAGCCTTCTAAAGGACATTCCAAATCACCAGCAGGCCTCTGTGAGGTGACCGTCCATTCTCCTGCAGACTCTCATTCCAGCCTCATTGGAGCTTTTCAAACAGCAAGTCACCAATGTGTCCAGGAAGGAAAATAAACAGGGGGCTCCAGTGGGCGGCCCCGCAGCTCACGGTGACCCGGCTCTCAGCGCTGGCCTGCACTTTCTGACACCGCAGCTGGCGAGGTTGAGAGGAATGACCTGGGGATGGGGTACCAACAGGGCAGTGAGGCCTCTTGGCCTGTGGGGTGGGCGCTTCCCAACATGTCCTAATGGCAGCCCACCAGGCAGAGGAAGGGCTCCTATGGTTGCAAAAATGGTGGCTTGGTATAGCGGTGTGAACTCTGGACTAGCAAAGTCACGTGCCGTTTGTGTTCCGGGAGGAGAGGAGACCTCTGTTTCCAAGTAACTGGAAGTGTCCTCGTCCGTAAAATTGTTGATTTTCCCCATAGACGGGAGCGGGGTTGCTCTCATTAAAGGAGGTGCTGCAGGTCTCAGAGCCAGTCCACATGTTTCCCAAAGCATGTCAGGGTAGCCCCACAGAAACCTGGGTCCTGTGGGGCACAGTTTAACAGCTCCCCCTCCTGGTATGGAAGCTAAGAGTCTGTGATTTTACAATAATCTGACTGTATTCACGGGCCAGTAAGCAAATTGTGAACCACCGTGTCTTGTAGTACTCGGACAAGGGACGGGGGAGAACTCTGTCTCTAGAGTCACATAGGCCTGCATCGCCACCACCTACTTGTGTCACTTGGGCAAGTTCATTGCCTAAATCTCCAGAACCCAGGGAGAGGAGATCATGCTGTTGATGCCAGTATCTGTGCTGAAGTCTAAACCATTAGCGAAGAGTCAGATATGTAGTTGGTACTTAATAAGTGGTAGCTATTGTTGTTTTTATTTCTTGGGCATGTCCGATGGCCCTTGCTCTGTTCAACATTCTGAGGAGACTAAGGGGTATCCCGAGAATAAAGGAGGGGAGGAGGAAGAGAGAGAGAGCCCATGGAAGGTAGGAAGAATTTTGCTACTGATAAAATTATACCTGAAATGATTTATTTATTTATTTTTTTTAAAGATTTTATTTATTTATTTGAGAGAGAGAGAGAATGAGAGACAGAGAGCACGAGAGGGAGGAGGGTCAGAGGGAGAAGCAGACTCCCTGCCGAGCAGGGAGCCCGATGCGGGACTCGATCCTGGGACTCCAGGATCATGACCTGAGCCGAAGGCAGTCGCTTAACCAACTGAGCCACCCAGGCGCCCTACCTGAAATGATTTATTGAGAACTTTCCAGGGGTGGATACTGTGTATGGAGATTATAGTAAGTCCCTCCCATGGTAATTTCACACTGCCTATGTGCCTATTTACTATGCCTTTTTTTTTTTTTTTCTCTCACAAGGGAGTAAACTGAGACTCAGAAAGCTTGTGATTGCCCAAATCCCAAGGCCTATGCCGTAGATGAATATTTGTATCTCCCTGCCCCCCCAATTCATATATTGAAAACCTAATTCCCAATGTGATGGTGTGAGGAGGTGGGGCCTTTGGGAAGTGATTGGGTCATGGGGGCAGAGAGCTCCCTTGTCCCTTTTGCCACCTGAGGACACAATAATAAGGCACAGGTTAGGAACCAGGAAGACGGCTCACCCCAGACACCAGATCTTGGACTTCCTAGTCTCCAGAACTGTGAGACATCTTTGTTGCTTATGAGGTACTCAGTTTATGGTATTTTGTTATAGCAACCCAAAGAGAGGGGGCTAGGACTCAGGCTGTCTGATTCCCAAGTCTGTGGGAATGGGTCACAGATCCCCGGTTCTGAGGGTCACAGATCCCCGGTTCTGAGGCAAGGTGTGCCCTCCTCCTGTCACAGATGGTCATTGTCTCGAAACACAGGAGCCCGACCAGAGCTGTAACTGTGATAATTCAGAAACCCTTCCTGTCATGGGGTTGTGTACAAGGCCAGGGAATGATTTCACCAATTTTGGCAACGCCAGCTTTCTTGGTTCTAAACCGGTGATTCCCACCCCAGGTTGCACATTAACATCACCTGGGGAGCTTTGAAAAATCCACGCCACACAGGCTGCCGGGACCAATTACATCAGTATCTGTGGGCAGGGCCGGGCATTAGTATCCTGTTAAGGTCCCTGGTGTTTCCAGAGAGCACCCAGGCCTGAGAACCCCTCTGAGGGGCAATAGCAGGTTTAGAAGCCCTTGTCCCCTTCCACTGAGGGGCTGGGAGTAGAGGAGTTTTGAGGCAGGGAAGGGGCATGGGTAGGGAGGCAGTAAAGGGGAGAGATGAAGGGCTGACAAAGAATGTGGTGTGGGTCCTGAGGCTCAGAAAGGTTAAGTAACTGGATTCAGGGTGCACACAGGGAAAATGACAGAGCTGGAAATCATACCATTGAAGGGGTGGCAAAATGATAGGACTCTCTCGTTACTGGGGAGATCCCAAGGGTTGTTCAGTGGTAGAGCTCCCCAAGACCTACTTCTGTGTCCAATTCTCTCATCAATTCATCCTTCCCACCCAATCAGCTTCATCCATGCTGTGCTTCCATTGTCAACTGATTCCCAAATGTCTGTTTTCAGACCGGAGTGTTCCTTGGATCCCCTAACCTATGATGCAGTAACTCATCTGACATTTATTTTTTAAATTATTTTAAAGATTTTATTTATTTATTTGAGAGAGAGAGAGAGGGCACATGAGCTGGGGTCGTGGAGGGGCAGAGGCAGAGGGAGAAGCAGACTCTCTGCTGAACAGGGAGCCCTACCATGGGCTCTATCCCAGGACCCTGAGATCATGACCTGAGTCAAAGGCAGATGCTTAACCAACTGAGCCACCCAGGTGCCCCCCTGACATCTCTTTTAGATGACTCCAAAACCCCCAGGATTTTACATGCCCAAGACTAAACTCATAGCCATGTGTATCTCCAGCCTGGTTCTTCTGCAGGGTTCCAAGCCCGGTGACTGGCACCAGAGTCGTGCTGGACTGTTCCCTCCTTCCCTGCCCACGTGCATCGCCAACGCTCTCTGTCCAAACTTCTGAGTACCTGTACATCCTGTCTTCTCTCCACCTCTGTTGCTACCCCTTTAACCAAGCTACCATCATCTTTGGTAATTTATTCTTTTTATTTTTGGTAATTTATTCTTGCTGGTATGGTCATTTATGTTTGCCTCCTCCACTAGCTTACACAATGTGTAAGGGCAGGGACTAGTTTTTTTTTTGGATGACTTTTGTGTCCCCAGGACCTAGCACCTTACCTGGTCCTCAGAAAGCATTTGTTGAATACCCAAGTGAGTGAATAACTTTATTTTAAACTTTAACTTCATTCTGAGAGCTATCACTACAATGGTTGTTCCATTAGAGCTTGCTGCTTTTTAGGCTGAAAGCAGGGATGACGTGCTCAGATGACTCTGCATTCCATGAGGTCTGGGGGCAAAGAGGGCTTGTCTATGGAGACTGAACAGAGGGTCTGAGGGGACCATGTGCTCTGAGATGAGACACAGCCACACCACAGGGCAGGCGAACACACACACACACACACACACAGAGGCTTGTATCCATCCCTGGTCAACTCTGGCCTGCTTACTGCCCAGACATTATCTTTATTTGGAGAATCAATTATGAAATCAATCCTTCACTATTTCTCCAATAATGCAGCTAATAAAAAGAAAAGCTATTTTGATGGTGTCTGGTTTTCAGCTAAAAGGAGGGTCAAAACAGCAATTTTATCAGCTGCCCTTTGAAAGTGCTTCTCTTGGTCACTGCAGTTCACAGGGGGAAACACAGTGACTCCAATCTCATCCTTTATTTTTTTTTTTAAGATTATTTATTTATTTGACAGAGAGAGACACAGCAAGAGAGAGAGAACACAAGCAGGGGAAGTGGGAGAGGGAGAAGCAGGCTTCCCGCAGAACAGGGCTGATGCGGGTCTCGATCCCAGAACCTGAGCCAAAGGCAAACGCTTAACGACTGACCACCCAGGCGCCCCTCCAACCCCATTGTTGATATTGGCTCCTACCCGAGGTGACAGATTGCGTTACCTCTGGACCAGGACATCTGTGGGTAGACATCAAGGTCAAGTCAAGGTTACACCCTGCTGGCTCTGTCATCAGAACATGGCCCAGCTCTCCCCCATTGTCTGATACAGTGAAACACCAGTCAAAATAGCATGTCTCTGGAATTCTGGCAGAAGTGGGCCATGGGAAGTAGCTCCAGGCCCTGGGCTCTTGGTGCAAGCCCCTCTTCAGAACCTTCTTTTCTTAGATTCTTCTCCAAGAAAAATGTCCCAGCTTCATGGTGGCAACTGTGACTCTTGTTTCTGCCCCCAACAGATGGAAAAGCCCTTAAGGGGTAACTATAGTCTTTCCACTCCCCACCCTCACTGTCTGAACCTTTATGGTGCTTAGGATTTCCTTGGGTGGCGGGAGAGATAGAGCCATGAAACTGTCAGAAATTAAGTAATGGAGTCAGAGACTAAGCCTGTCTCCTGGAGCTGCTACTTCCTGGCCGAGAGCTATGGGTAAATTACTTAACATCACTGAGCTCCAGTTTCCTCACCTAGAAGATGGGGACCGTAACAGTAGTTGTATCCCTTGCATAAGGTTTTTTTTTTGAGGAGCATTCAATGAGATAACGCATATAAGGCACAAAAAATGCCAGTTCTGGAATGAATAAGGGTGGGGCTGCCCTTTCTTAGGGGTCACAGGAGAAGCTGGCACACCCTGGAACCCACTGGAGGTGGGTGTCTCAGGCCTTCTAAGTTCACTATTCCTTTGGAGCTGATTTCCAAAAATAGAAAATAGAGACCACTGTCTTTTACTGCCCAGGCCCAGATATAGTACCCATGAATTTTGTAGATTAAATGTCATCAGAAGACATAAAACAGATTGCAATGTCCCTAGCCAGCGGCTCCCTTACTCCAATGTGTATCATAGACACAAGTAGTTAATTTTATTTGTGCCTCTCACTAACCCTTTTTATTTAAGTATATATTTTGGGAACACTTAATCCATCAAAGAAGCATTCAAAAGAAACTCATCAATTATTCTTGGGCACCAAAGAAAAATTATTAAATAAAAGCACAATGCCTCACTTTTTTAGGTTAAAACTCCAATCTTCCTGCTTCGAGGTGCTAACAATTCCTAATGAAGGTCAGGAAAGCAGTGGTCATCTCAGCAAGAGCTTTAAAGAGGTTCTGTACCTGGTACAGAACCGAGGTCTGGTCTGAACAGAGCTGGGAGAGACCCCCTCTGACAGAGAAGCCCAGGGTGTGGGGTATGGCGCGGCTTAGATGAGTTCTGCTGATTTATGGCTGCCATCTTGTGGCAGTTGTTCTGAGGTGAGTCTGCCTGTGGGTAATGGGTTTCCTAACTTCTCTAAAGACGTGCTCCCCTGTGATTTACACAGTCCTTGCATACATTTGCAAATGGGGCTCTGGGATCCTAACTCCAACCGCAGGAAAAGTAAAATGAACAAGAATGGGACCTTGTGCAAGTGGGACATCCAGGCCAGCGGTGGGTGGCAGGCGTTTAGGTGGTATGTCTGGGGCAGTGTGGTCAGGGGAACGGTAAGAGCTGCCATTTATCGAGCATTTACTATGTGCTAAATCTGGCTTAGCACTTCCCATATATTATTTCTTTTTTTTTAAATTTTTTTTTTAAATTCATTTATTCATGAGAGTCAGAGAGAGAGATAGAGAGAGGCAGCGGCAGAGGGAGAAGCAGGCTTCCCGCCTCGCAGGGAGCCCGATGCGGGACTCGATCCCAGGACCCTGGGATCGTGACCTGAGCTGAAGGCAGATGCTTAACCATCTGAGCCACCCAGGCATCCCGCCCATATATTATTTCATTTAATACTAACGACAACCCTCTGAGCTAAGCCCCCTATCTCCCCATTTTATAGATGAAGAAGCTAAGGCATGGAGAGTTTCAGGCACTTGCCAAAAGTTACAGAGCTAGTGTGGGGGTAGAGTCAGGACTCAAAATAAGGTCTTTCTGGCCCCAGGATATATACTCTAAACCTCCCTGTGCGGTCGTGGGTGGGCTACAGAGCCCACAAAGACCTGGGAATCTGTCCTGGCTCAGCCACTTGGGTAATGTGAGCTTGGCTTAGTTACATAGCCTGTCCCACTCTGTTTCTTCCTCTGCAGAATGGAGCTTCCTCACAGGTTAATTGCAAGGATTAACTGGGAAAATTGGTGGAGTTAGCATGGTGGCTGGCACAGGTGAGGGCTCATAATATGGGTTTCTTCCTTTTGCCCTTGGGCAGGGAGAAATGGGAGGGCCCCCTCCTTAGTCGGTCCTCTTAACCATTTAAGCCTCCTCTGCCTCCCCTGGGCTGTACAGCACCCTTTCCACCAACACCAGAAGATCTTCGATTCCTGACTGTTTAATCCATTTCTCAGTTTAATCATCTTGGCTGCATGGGAAAGGCAGCACTGTATTGTGTAAAGAGCCTTTGACTAGAATTTTAGAGACTTGGTACTAGTTCAGCCCCTGGTCTGAGACTTGGACAACTTCTGTCTCTCTGGGCCTCAGGTTCCCTATCAATAAAATGTAGGATTTGTCCATAGATAGGACCAGTGTACCTATGTAGTCCACAGGCAGGCACTCCCTACTTCTGTACCCACTGTGGACATGATTAATCCGTTGCAGCATCTTTGTCAGTGATCCTGGGTGTGGCCTCAGAGCCTTCCATCACACGTGGAGGCAATCACCATCAACCAGTTAGAGTTAAAATGATAATTACAGTCTCTTGGATATTCCTGAACAATTTATCATCTGTTAGGGATCCTTCTGGTTCTGACTATGCCACCCAAGTCTTTAACGCTGTGAGGGGCTATGCAGAGAGCAAGCATCTGAAATGAGGAGGGTGAATTCTAGCTTTAGCCACACCGCCTAGGAGCTGCGTGACCTTGCCATGTTGCTTACACCCTCTGAACCCTATTTCTAGTTTGTAAAAAGAAAGTCCCAACATATGCTCTGGCCATTGGCATTGTTAGGAGTCTGACATCATTGTAGCCTTCCTGAATGTAGGGCCCAGGTTCCTGTCCGCGCTGCACCCCCTGTGTCTTGAAGAGTCTGGTCAGGAGCGGGCTTTCCATGAATTTTTGTTGAATTGAAGCATGATAAAATATGAAACTTGTAGAAATGGAAGGAACTACAACCTGGTGAAATACATCTCTAGAGAAGCAGTTCTCAGTCACGTAGAGCATGAGGCAGATCAGAGAGCCCTTTCAGCATGCAGATTCCTGGACCCTACCACAGGAGGCTGATCCAGGATGCCTGGGGGTGGGACCCAGGAATCCACAAGTTTAACAAGATTTCCTGGGAATTCAGCTGCAGGTGGTCTGCAGAGTGCCCACTCAGTGAGAAATACAGCTCCAGAGTTGGGAGGCCCCAAGTGGAAGTTAAGATAAACAGACTGGTTTGTTGCCAGTTGTTCTCTAGGAGTTGAGTTCTACCTTGGAGTCCCCAGAGCCACAGCATCTGTGAGGGAGTCACCTGGTAGGACAGTTCCCTCCAGCCTCATTGCTGCCACAGAGGCCCAGGTCCCCAGCTGACTCATGCTCTTTGGTTTCTGTCCTCTCACCTGTGAAGCCCACATAGAAAGGAGCCAGGTCAGGGGCATTTCCCCTTTTATCTCAAGTAAAATGGGAGTGGTGGGGGTCTAGGTTGCCAGTGCTGCCCATCACCAATTATCCTGTGTGGGTTATGTGTTGCTCTCCCCAACTCCATCCACAACCCTCAGACCAGGATCTTTCAGGAAGGGCAGCCAGGAGGCAGGTTGGCTGGGGCTCATTCCGGTGCTCTGGTTGAGGTGGTGGTGGTGGTGGTGGGTGGGTGTGTGTGAGAGAGAGAGAGAGGGGATGAAGAGAGAGAGAGAGTGTGTGTGTCCTGATGTTGGCTGTCTACATAGTTCCCAAAGTAACTGAGTAGAAAGTGAAAAACAGTCAAATATTTGGGATTTTCTTTTTGGATGTTGCTAAACATAGAGGTCTTTGCAAACACCATGTAAATGTTTCATTCTTAGGTTTCAGGGTGATCATGCAACTTGCAAATAGATGACTGATTAAATTGCCTGGGTGGTTCAGTCGGTTAAGCATCCAACTCTTGATTTCCGCTCAGGTCATGATTTCAGGGTCATGAGATTGAGGCCCTGCGTTAGGCTCTGCACTGGGGATGGAGCCTGCTTAAGATTCTCTCTCTCCCTCTCTCTCTGCCCCCCCAGATAAATAAAAATAAAAAAAACAAACATTTTTAGATGATGTTATTTAACTTCACAGTCACATTCATCATTGTTGTCATCATCATCATTCAGACTGAATTCATGAATTATTAAGAGAGAGTCGGATTTTGAGCTCTTGTTAAAAATTCAAAATAAATTCAATTAAAATAATTATGATTCTTTCCTATCCTCCCAGAGCCTTTTCCCCATAGCGAACAAGTTCTGTCAACTTCATGGGCTTCTTATAAGGATTAAACAACGTAATATGTGAAATGTGCTTACAACAGTGCCTGGTAAATTCTCATAAAATGACGCCCTTTTTTCTTTACTACTACTACTACTTCTACTGTTACAATACTGTTAACATACGTCCAACCAGAGCAACCTCTTAATTATCCCAAACCAATGGGGAATTGGGATTCTCCAGCCAATGGGATGTCCTACAGATATTAACTTCTCAGTCAACTGAACTCTTATACTTTAAAAGAGAAGATCTTTGTACTGTTAGTCCCTTGGGCCATGGAGGCCATGTTGGACTCTTTGCCTTTATAAATAAGCTTGATGGGCACAGCCCAATTTTCCCCTGGTTTACTGGGCTCAGAATGCAAAACAGCAGCTGGAGATTGCCAGACCTTTATATGGCCTATAGCAAGTGCTTCTTGAGTTCTTTTTCTCCTTGTTCTTTATGGTGTCCCCTCCCTGTTCTGATAGTCAACTGTCCCTGCTTCAGGAATTCTTCTCTACTCTTCCTTCCAACTTGCTACACCAAATCTGTCAGGCCTTAGGGACAAGTAAGACAGATAATGCTGTTACTCTTGTGTGAAAAATGAGTATATCCGGGAACCTGGTTGGCTCAGTCGGTGGAGCGCATGACTCTTGATCTCAGGGTTGTGGGTTCAAGCCCCATGTTGGGTGTAGAGATTACTTAAAAAATAAAATCTTAAAAAAAAAAAAAAGAGTATATCCGATGCCAGAAGGCTGCTTTTACTTAATCCTAGGTTGTTAGTAATGTTCTGGAGAGTTATGATTGTCATGTCAGTATCTTCCAGAGAAACGCTGTGTGTGATATCTGGACATTACATTCCAGTGGGACATGGAAGACCCTCCGAATGCAGGGGAAGAACCAGTTATGCTCAGCCATCCCTGATTCAACACCTGGCCTGGTCAGAGACTCTAACCAGCTCCTTACTTGGGCTCCCTGCTGTCCTAGCTTGCTCAGCCTGGTCCCAGAAGTGAAACCAGATGGGTAGGGTGGGTAGTGCCAGGAGACCCACAAAAAGACCCCAGGGAAAACTGAACTCCTGGTCCCACCCACTGCCCCAAACTGCTTCTGAATTGGTTCATCCATGAACAAACCCAAAAATTCCTTTTATCTCCCAATCACCAAGAATCTGATCCTTTATTTAGTCCCGAAACTTGGAAACTAATCTTTTATTTATCTCTACTGTAATCCCACTTCAAGCTGTGTATGGAATACACTGCTTGGGAACAAACCTCTAGGATTTCAGAAGGACCCTTAGTCAGGGAAGCGCAAGGCTTGTGAGGGAAAGTAAAACCAGGACCAGGATGTTTTGGTTCCACGTGCGAATTGGAGAAAGAACGCGCGGCTCATCTGGGCTTGTGTGATGGAGAACGAGCCACAGGCAAACTCCCTAATCACCAAACCACAGTAGAGGGCGGGAAAATGGGCGGCATGATGTCAAGCCCTGGCAAGGCAAGCTGGTTGAAACAATTTCCCGGCTCGGCCCTGAAGCCAGGGCAAAGAATCCCTGACAGGCTGCTTGGAGCATGCTGAGTGGTTCCAGACAGCCGCAGTCAGCCCTCTGAGGGCATCTGAGGTCAAACTGGGGGTGGGGCTTGGGGGAGACACTCCCCACCCAGCCATCCTCAGCAGGCCACCGCCCACCGGGACCCTGAGCCGACTGCCTTCCTGACTACCACCTCTGCCCTCTTTCACTTGTTCTTGTATTTGATATGGATTTCCTGAGTGCCTACTGTGTGCCAGACCCAAGGCTGGGGCGGGCCATTCAGTGGAACAGAGCACTGTCCCTGCCCTCCCAGAGCGAATACAGCCAGTGGGGAAAGCCGTCAGATGCTGGACAGTCATTTCACGGAAATTACAATGGAAGGGGTTTGGCAGTTTGTAATTGGAGAAGGAAGTTAGCACAGGCAGCTGGAGGCAGTTGGCAAGGTGCAAAGTTGGGGCATCAGGGAGTGTCTTCACAAACTTGTTTTGGCCTTTCAGCTTCTTCATGCGTCTCTCCAAACCTTAGCTCCCAACTCGGGCCTCAGCGGCGCTGAGCATGCATTCAGAACTGCATTTCTGGACCTGTCTCTGGGCCCCAGACCCTGGCATCAGCCCCCAGAACCAGCCAGCTGGTGTGTCCCTCCCCAAGCCCCCTTCTGGGGAGGCAGCTACTCAGTCTTGGTCCTTCTTCCACCGACTTGTTCTCCTATGTACTCACACGTCACTGATTCACACACCTAGTCAGTCCGATTCCACAGGGCTTTCCCAGCACCTGCTGGCCCCCCAGGGGAGGCAGCTCACTTTGTTCATGTGTTCTCTCCCTCAAAGTTTGCTTCACCAACATTCCCTCCACCAGGAACAGGCCTGTGCTGGGCCCCTGCTGAGTGCTAAAGTGGAGGCTGGAAAAGGGCCATGAGGGTGGGATTCAGGGAAGGCTTCCTGGGAGAGGCAAGCTGAGCAAGAGTTTGCCAGGTGAGATTGCCCTCCTTTCCCATATTCTATCTCTTTTGCTCTCTCCCATGCCTTTTTCTCCCCCACTCTGGCCTATCATGGATGTCTCCCAGTTTTAGCCTGAAGGAATCTAGCCTGACACCTGCCCATTTGACAGATGGAGATAGTGAGGTCCCAAGACTGGGAGGGATTTGCACAGAGTCATGTAGCTCAAGGAAATACGATGTATTGTTCCAGAGTCTGTGTGCCTAAGACTCATTCCTTCCAGCCATAAAGGCTTTTTTCAAAATTTATACCTGTTCTCTCATCTGGGTGTACCCCACCCTGCCCCTTCATCATTGCCTGATTCTCTCCAGGGAGGGATTTTCGGAAGTCTCGATGCCTTCCTGCTTTTGGACAGAGGAGCCTGCCAAGAATGTGTCCTAGAATCCTCACCAGACAGTCTCCAGGGAGGGGCCTCTGGGTTGCTGTCCTTCTGGACCTCACCTGAAACAGTGGAGCTTCACTGTTAAAAGCTAGGAGACTTTGGGCACTCCGTTTTATTTTTTTTTTATTTTAAAGATTTTATTTATTTGTTTGAGAGAGAGAGAATGAGAGACAGAGAGCACGAGAGGGAAGAGGGCAGAGGGAGAAGCAGACCCCCCGCTGAGCAGGGAGCCTGATGCGGGACTCGATCCTGGGACTCCAGGATCATGACCTGAGCCGAAGGCAGTCGCTTAACCAACTGAGCCACCCAGGCGCCCCATGGGCACCCCGTTTTAATATCTATCCTGTGAGCCCCAGTTTTCTCATCTGTAAAATGAGGATAATAATAGGGCTAGTAGCAGCCTAAGTGAAATCATGTTTAAGAAGTGTTCATACATAGCAGGTGCCCATCATCAACTGCTATTATTGTAGTTCCCCGTTCAGCCTTGCCCCAGGTAGTCATTGTCAGTGGTTAGGGAAGGCAAGGAAGCTTCTGGAATGCTGTGTCCAGAGGTCTGTGGGGAGGGGAGGAGGGAGAGGATGGGGTGCTAGGCCTCTAACAAGGCCCCTGATAAAGTGAGCCTTTCCCTTTCCTACCTGAGTTTGATGGACAGGTTGGTGGAGGATGGGACTGGAATTAGAGGGCCACGGGATAATAAGCAACAATGTCCTGGACTCTTTGCCAATCTGACAGGAATAGGAAGAAAACTGGGGAAAGTGCCCAAAGGACCCTACTAATGAGCGTGACAGGAACTGTGGGTTCGGTCGTTCATTCCTGCCTGTGTTTTCAGGGGTCTCCCTGCAGGCTTCACTTGCAGGGCCGTGAGCCTGTGACAGCCTCAGCATGATGAGTGGATTTAAAAGGAACCCAGCTCAGAACAGAGTTCATGTTAGAGCCAGCTCTCTGTAGAGCCAGGGGACAAATGACTCCCTGGCTGGATTTCTCTATGCACACACACACATCAGCTTATGGATCCCTCCAGAGAAGCACACTCCCATATAATAGCTCATTAGAATAAGGGAAACTGAAGCACAGAGAATTTGAGTGACAGTCTGTTAGTAGAGCAGCTTGAACTAGAATTTGAATCTGTGGATTCATCTTTTCTTCTTTTCTTTTGTTTTTGGTAAGAAATTAGATTTCTATTCTAAAAACACTGAGAAACCGGGGCCCCTGGGTGGCTCAGTCGTTAAGCGTCTGCCTTCGGCTCAGGTCATGATCCCAGGGTCCTGGGATCGAGCCCCACATCGGGCTCTCCGCTCAATGGCGAGTCTGCTTCTCCCTCTCCCTCCGTGATCTCTCTGGCTTTCGGTCTCTCGCAAATAAATAAAATTTCAAATAAATAAATAAATAAAATCTTAAATAAATAAATAAAAGAAAATCATAAGGAAGAGAAAATACATCTTCATTACTGTGCTGAAAAAAATCCACATGTAAGTGGCCCTGTACAATTCAAACCCATGTTGTTCAAGGGTCAACTGTATGTGTATATATATATAAATTTTTTTTTCTTTATCCATTCATCCATTGATGTACACTTAGGTTGTTTCCATATTTTGGCTACTGCAAATAATGCTACAATGAACATGGAAGTGCAGATACCTTTTTGAATTAGGGTTTTTGTTTCCTTTGGATAAATACCCAGAAGTGGGATTGCTGGATCATTTAGTAAAAGTTCTATTTTTATTTATTTATTTATTTATTTTAAAAGATTTTATTTATTTGACAGAGAGAGCGAGAGAGGGAACACAAGCAGGGGGAGTGGGAGAGGGAGAAGCAGGCTTCCGGCGGAGCAGGGAGCCCGATGGGGGGCTCGATCCCAGGACCCTGGGATCATGACCTGAGCCGAAGGCAGACGCTTAACGACTGAGCCACCCAGGCGCCCCTAAAAGTTCTATTTTTAATTTTTTGAGGAGCTCGCATACTATTTTCCATAGTGGTTGCACCAATTTACATTCCCACCAACAGTGCACAAGGGTTCCCTTTTCTCCACATCCTCGCGGATACTTGCTGTTGCTTGTCTTTTTGATAATAGGTATGGGATGATAGTTCATTGTGGTTTTGATTTGCATTTCTCTGATGTTTAGTGATGTTGAGCACCTTTTCATGTACCTCTTAGCAATCTGTATGCCTTCTTTGGAAAAATGTCTGTTCAGGTCCTCTGCCCACTTTTTTTTTTTAAAGATTTTATTTATTTATTTATTGGGATCACTATCCTTCTCTTTGAAGTACCTCATTTAGGATTTCCTTTAGAGAGGGTCTACGGGTGACAGAGAGAGAGAGACAGCGAGAGAGGGAACACAAGCAGGGGGAGTGGGAGAGGGAGAAGCAGGCCTCCTGCTGAGAAGGGAGCCCGATGCGGGGCTCAATCCTAGGACCCTGGGATCATGAATTGAGCCGAAGGCAGACGCTTAACGACTGAGCCACCCAGGCGCCCCTCCTCTGACCACTTTTAAATCAAATTGTTTTTGTTTGTTTTTTGCTATTGAGTTGTATGAGTTCTTCACACATATTGGATATTCACCCCTATCAGATATATGATTTGTGAATATTCTCCTATTCTGTAGGTTGACTTTTCACTTTGTTAATGGTTTCCTTTGCTGTGCAGAAGGTTTTTAGTTTGATGTAGTCCCACTTGTTTATTTTTGCTTTTATTGCCTTTGATTTTGGTATCAAACTGAAAAAAAAAATCTTTGCCAAGACTAATGTCAAGGAGCTTACTACCTATGTTTTCTTCTCCGAGTTTTATGGTTTCAAGTCTTAGATTTAAGTCTTTAATCCACTTTGAGTTGATCTTTGTGTACGGTGTAAGAGACTGATCCAGTTTCATTCTTTTGCATGTGGCTGTCCAGTTTTCCCAACTTCACTTATTAAAGAGACTGTGCTTTCATCATTGTATATTCTTTGCTTCTTTGTCATAAATTAATTGACCAAGGGCACCTGGCTGGCTCAGTCAGTAGAGTGACTCCTGATCTCAGGGTTGTGAGTTTGAGTCCTACACTGGGGGTAGAGTTTACCTAAAAAAATAAAAAGAAAATAAATTAATTGACCATATATGCATGGGTTTATTTTGGGGCTCTCTAATGCATTCTCTATGCATTTATTTATGCTTTATGTGTCTGTTTTTATGCCAACACTATACTATTTTGATTGCTATAGCTTTGTAGTATAGTTTGAAATCAGGGAGTATCATGCCTCCAGCTTTGTTTTTTTTACCCCCCTCAAAATTACTTTGGCTATTTGGGATCTCTTGTGGTTCTATACAAATTTAAAATTTTTTTGTTCTCTTTCTATGGAAATACCATTGGTATTTTGATTGAGATTGCGTTGAATCTGTAGATTGTTTTGGATAACATGGGCTTTTAAGTAATATTCTTTCTATCAATCAGCATGGAATATCTTTCCACTTATTTGTGTCTTCTGCTGTTTCTTTCATCAGTGTCTTATAGTTTTCAGGTCTTTCACCTCCTCAGTTAAATATTTCTAGATATTTTTTTCTTTTTGATGCAATTATGAGTGGGATTGTTTTCTTATCTTTCTTTCTTTCTTTTTTTTTTTTGCGAGAGAGAGAATGAGAGACAGAGAGCATGAGAGGGAGGAGGGTCAGAGGGAGAAGCAGACTCCCTGCCGAGCAGGGAGCCCGATGCGGGACTCGATCCCGGGACTCCAGGATCATGACCTGAGCCGAAGGCAGTCGCTTAACCAACTGAGCCACCCAGGCACCCTTTCTTTTCTTTCTGATTAGTGCATAGAACTAATTGTATATTGATTTTGTATCCTGAAACTCTACTGAATTTGTTGATTAGTTCTAATGGTTTTTTGGTGGGGTTTTTTTGGATTTCCTATATATAATACCATGTCATCTGCATATGCTGATAGTTTTACCTCTTCCTTTCTGATTTAGATGTCTTTTTATTATTTTTTGACTAATTGCTCTGGCTGGGACTTTCAATACTATGCTGAAAACAAAAGTGGCAAGAGGGGGCATCTTTATCTTGTTCCTGACCTTGAAGGAAAAGCTTTCTGATTTTTCACCAAGTACGATGTTAGCTGTGGTCCTGTCATATATGGCCATTACTTTGTTGAGGTATGTTCCTTACTAGTAATTGATCTATTCAGATTTTCTATTTCTTCATGATTCAGTCTTGGTATGTTAAATGTTTCTAGGAATTTATTCTTTTTTTTATAGGTTGTCCAATTTTTTGGCCTATAATTGTTCATAGTAGTCTCTCATGATTTTTTTTTTTTTTTTTGTATTTCAGTGGTATCAGTTGTGACGTTTCTTTCATTTCTGATTTTATTTATTTGAGTCCTCTGTCTTTTTTTCTTGGTGAGTCTAGCTAAAGGTTTGTCTATTTTGTTTATCTGTTAAAAAACCAAGTTCTTAGTTTCACTGATCTTTTCTACTGTCTTTTAGTCTCTATTTCTTTTATTTCTGCTTTAATCCTTGTTATTTTCTTCTTTCTACTAACTTTGGGCTTAGGTTATTCTTCTTTTTTATAGTTCCTTGAGGTTAAATTTAGGTTGTTTATTTGAGATCTTTTTTGCTTCTTGATGTATGCATTTATTGCTATGAGCTTTCCTCTTTGAACTGATTTGCTTTCTTATTGTTGAGTTTAAGGAGTTCTTTGTATATTTTGACTAACAGTCTTTTACCAAATATTTCTTTTTTTTTTAAATTTTTATTTATTTATTTGAGAGAGAGAGAACACATGAGAGGGGATAGGGTCAGAGGACAAAGCAGACTCCCTGCCGAGCAGGGAGCCCGATGCAGGACTCGATCCAGGGACTCCAGGATCATGACCTGAGCCGAAGGCAGTCACTTAACCAACTGAGCCACCCAGGCGCCCCCAAATATATCTTTTGTAAATATTTTCTCCCAGTCTGGTTTGTCTCCTCATTCACTTGATGGCTAATATAAATCTTATATATATAAACATATATATAAATATCTAAGATTTATATTTATATTATGAATAAGATTTATATTATATAAAATAAATTATACATTATATATATATTATAAATATATAATTTATAATGTATATATAAATATAAATTTATATTATATATAAAATAAATTATACATTATATATATATATATAAACCACTCTCTTTGTTCTTCTTTTTCCCCTTGCTTTTCAGAACTTCCACCTTGGGATCACTATCCTTCTGTTTGAAGTACATCATTTAGGATTTCCTTTAGAGAGGGTCTATGGGTGGCAAACTCATCCAGTTTTTTTTTTAAAGTCAACTTGTCTTTAATTTGCCATCATATATGGAATTCATATAGAACAGAATTGTCATTATAAACTGGAAAGGATGGACAACTCAATAACTGATTTTGGGGCAATGACTTTTTAACTGAAAAAATTTAATCCCTACTTCAAACTATACACAAAAATAAAATCCTAAGAGATTAAATATCTAAATTGGAAAAAAAAATAAGTCTTTAAAATTATCAGAAGAGAGTGTAGGCAAAAACAGACTCCAAATGGTTGAAAGACCTCAATGTGAGACAGGAGTCCATCAAAATCCTAAAGGAGAACACAGGCAGCAACCTCTTTGACCTCAGCCGAAGCAACTTCTTCCTAGAAACATCGCCAAAGGCAAGGGAAGCAAGGGCAAAAATGAACTATTGGGACTTCATCAAGATAAAAAGCTTTTGCAAAGCAGAGGAAACAGTCAACAAAACCAAAAGACAACCGACAGAATGGGAGAAGATATTTGCAAATGACATATCAGATAAAGGGCTAGTATCCAAAATCTATAAAGAACTTATCAAACTCAACACCCAAAGAACAAAGAATCCAATCAAGAAATGGGCAGAAGACATGAACAGACATTTTTCCAAAGAAGACATCCAAATGGCCAACAGACACATGAAAAAGTGCTCAATATCGCTCGGCATCAGGGAAATCCAAATCAAAACCTCAATGAGATACCACCTCACACCAGTGAGAATGGCTAAAATTAACAAGTCAGGAAATGACAGATGGGGATGCGGAGAAAGGGGAACCCTCCTACACTGTTGATGGGAATGCAAGCTGGTGCAGCCACTCTGGAAAACTGTATGGAGGTTCCTCAAAAAGTTGAAAATAGAGCTACCATACGATCCAGCAATTGTACTACTGGGTATTTACCCCAAAGATACAAAAGTAGGGATCCGAAGGGGTACGTGCACCCCGATGTTTATAGCAGCAATGTCCACAATAGCCAAACTGTGGAAAGAGCCAAGATGTCCATCGACAGATGAATGGATAAAGAAGGTGTGGTATATATATACAATGGAATATTATGCAGCCATCAAAAGGAATGAGATCTTGGCATTTGCAACGACGTGGATGGAACTGGAGGGTATTATGTTGAGTGAAATAAGTCAAACAGGGAAAGATATGTATCATATGACCTCACTGATATGAGGAATTCTTAATTGTAGGAAACAAACTGAGGGTTGCTGGAGTGGGGGGTGGGGTGGGAGGGATGGGATGGGGTGACTGGGTGATAGACACTGGGGAGGGTATGTGCTCTGGTAAGGGCTGTGAATTGTGCAAGACTGTTGAATCTCAGATCTGTACCTCTGAAACAAATAATGCAATATATGTTAAGAAAAAAAAAAAAGAAGAAGAAGGTAGCGGGAGGGGAAGAATGAAGGGGGGGAAATCGGAGGGGTAGACAAACCATGAGAGACGATGGACTCTGAAAAACAAACAGGGTTCTGGAAGGGAGGGGTGTGGGAGGATGGGTTAGCCTGGTGGTAGGTATTGAGGAGGGCACATTCTGCATGGAGCACTGGGTGTTATGCACAAACAATGAATCATGGAACACTTCATCTAAAACTAATGATGTAATGTATGGGGATTAACATAAGAATAAAAATAAATAAATAAATAAATAAATAAATAAATAAATAAATAAATAAATAAAAAGAAGAGAGTGTAGGAATTACCTTTATGATCTTTCCTGGGAAAGACTTCTTAAACTGACACAAAAAGTAAAAACTATAAAAGATTGTGAAATTTCAGCATATGAGAATTACAAAGGTCTGTACAATTAAACAAGTTAAAAAACAAGTGATACACTGGAAGAAAATATTTATAAATATAAAACAAATAAAGGATTAGTATCTTGAATATATAAAAAATCCCAAATGAATAAGGAAAAGTCTAATGGGTGATGGGTATTAAGGAGGGCACTTGATGCAATGAGCACCAAGTGTTATATGCAACTGACGAGTCACTAAATTCTACCTCTGAAACTAATAAAAAAAATAAACAAAAAACACTAAAACCAAAACCAAACCAAAACAAAACAAAGAAGAACTCCTCCGTCCTCTCTGCACAATGATTTCTATTAAAACTCTATGTTCAAACTTCCCAAATTGGCTGTTGATATTTTGCTTAGGAAATTAAGATGCAATTTTTCTACCTGGAGAAAATGTGATTCTCATATTTGTTTAGTAATGGGCTAAAAAGAGTCAGCTTTGAAACTCTAGACTGACAGCTAATTGCTTTAATCTAAGTTGTACTTGTGTTCCCCACTGAAAAGGTTAAAGATATTAGATTTAATGAGTGACAAGTTGAGAGACAGTAAGATTTGCAGTGTATGCAAATATATCTGAAATTATTTTATTTCTTTTAAACTTTTTTTTTTAAATTTATTTGGCAGAGAGATAGCACAAGTAGGCAGAGTGGCAGGCAGAGGGAAAGGGAGAAGCAGGCTCTCCGCTGAGCAGGGAGCCCAATGCGGGGCTCGATCCCAGGACCCTGGGACCATGACCTGAGCCGAAGGCAGCTGCTTAACCGACTGAGCCACCCAGGCGCCCCTTCTTTTAAACTCTTTTTAAATTTACTTGAGAGAGAGAGTGAGGGAGAGAGATCACGAGCAGGGGGGAGGGATAGAGGGAGACGCAGACCCCCCACTGAGCAGGGAGCTCAATGTGGGACTCGATCCCAGGACCTTGGGATCATGACCTGAGCCGAAGGTAGACGCTTACAGACTGAGCCACCAAGGCGTCCCCCGAAGGCAGACGCTTAACCAACTGAGCCACCCAGGTGCCCTATCTGAAATTATTTTTCATCTTTTTTAAAAAAAGATTTTATTTATTTATTTTAGAGAGAAAGAGAGCGAAAGCACGAGCAGGGAGGAGGGGCAGAGGGAGAGGGAAAAGCAGACTTCCTGCTGAGCAGGGAGCCTGATGGGGGACTTGATCCCAGAACCCCAGGATCATGACCCGGAGTAGAAGGCAGATGCTCAACCAACTGAGCCACCCAGGCGCTCCTGAAATTATTTTTGAAGTATTATTCCCATTCACATGAAAAATTGCATTATCTTACCAGTAATTAGGAAATTGCATTTTTAAAAAATGAGATACCATTGGCAAACAATTTAGAGTTTGGTGATACAGTGCAGTGAAAGATGGCTAGAGGCTGTTTAAATTGTTAAAACCACTCTAGAGAACAATTTGGATATATCTTATAAAACTGTAAATGTACATATTATACCTCTCATAAATACAATTTCTAGGTGTATTTCCTATAGACACTCTTCCTCAGGTGCATAAGATGACAAATGTGAGGATATTTACTACAGTATGTAATATTAAAAACTGTGAAAACAAATATCCATTAATAAATTAGTAGACAAAATATGGTATACTCATATGATGGGAACTGAAATCTTTTTTTTTTTTTAATTTTATTTATTTATTTGAGAGAGAGAGAATGAGAGAGAGCACATGAGACGGGGGAGGGTCAGAGGGAGAAGCAGACTCCCTGCCGAGCAGGGAGCCCGATGAGGGACTTGATCCCGGGACTCCAGGATCATGACCTGAGCCGAAGGCAGTCGCTTAACCAACTGAGCCACCCAGGCGCCCGAAACTGAAATCTTTAAGAGAAATGAACCATATATATATATATACAGTTGACCCTTGAAACAGTGAGATTAGGGTTGCCAACCCCCACACAGTCAGAAATCTGTTTATAACTTGATTCCCCCAAAACTTAACTATTAATAGCCTCCTGTTGACTGGAAGCCTCGCTGATGACATAAACAGTCGATTTAACACATATTTTATATTATACGTATTATATACTGTATTAATATAAGAAAGTGAGCTAGAGAAAAGGAAATGTTATTATGAAAATCATAAGGGGGAAAATACATTTACAGTACTGTACTATATTTATTGGAAAAAAACTCACATGAAAGTGGACCCATGCATTTCGAACCCATGTTATTCAAGGGTCAACTGTATTTATAAAGGATGATTTCTAAACATAGTAGAGGGAAAAAGTACACTGAAGAACATGATGCCAGTTACGTAAACTTAATTGTCCCTAAACATAAATATTGATTATTTATATCTACACATGTGTACATGTAGCATTCATATATTGACTAGAATGATACCCCGAATCCTCTGGGAATGGGGGGAGGAGATAGGAAATGGAGATCAAAGGATATGATTACATTATCTGTAATAATTTACTTTCTTTGTAAGAAAAAAGACATTAAGGAAATAGGAGCTCAGAAATAAGAGCTGCCAATTCTGGGTGGTGGGCCCATAAGCTTGAAAAAATGTGTAGTAATATACTGCCTTCTACTAAGTAGCTGTTCTTCTTCTCATCCTGAGGGGAAATCAAGGCAAAGCCCAGACTGCCATGAAATTCAGAAATGCCCATTTGAGGAGAAAATATTTGCAAATCTGATAAAGGGTTAGTATGCAAAATATATAAAGAACTTATAAAAGTCAATACCCAAAAAACAAATAATCTGATTAAAAATGGGCAGAAGACATGAGTAGACATTTTCTAAAGAAGACATCCAGATGGCTAACAGACACATGAAAAGATGCTCAACATCACTTATCAGGGAAATGAAAGTCAAAATCACAAGGAAATATCACTTCACACCTGTTACAATGGCTACAATCAACAACACAAGAAACAACAAGTGTTGGCGAGAATGTGGAGAAAAAGGAACCCTTTTACACTGTTGATGGGAATGCAAACTGGTGTAGCCACTGTGGAAAACAGCATGGAGGGTCCTCAAAAAGTTAAAAATAGAACTACCCTATGATCCAGCAGTCACACTGTTAGGTATTTACCCAAAGAATACAAAAATACTAATTCAAAGGGATACATGCACCTTGATGTTTATAGCAGCATTACCTACAATAGCCAAATTATGGAAACAGCCCATCTGTCCATCAGCTGATGAATGGATAAAGAGAATGTGAGATATATATATATATATATATATATATATATATATATATATATATACACATACACACACAATGGAATATTATTCAGCCATTTGCAATGTCTTGCCATTTGCAATGACATGGATGGAGCTGGAGAGTATTATGATAAGTGAAATAAATCAGAGAAAGACAAATACCATATGATTTCATTCATATGTGGAATTTAAGAAACAAAACATACAAATAAAGGGAAAAAAAGAGAGAAGCAAACCAAGAAACAGATTCTTAACTATAGACAACAAACTGATGGTTATCAGAGGAGGGGTGGGTTGGGGGATGGGTTAATTGGTGATGGGGATTAAGGAGTGCACTTGTTGTGATGAGCACAGGGGGATGTATGAAGTTGTGAATCACTATATTGTACACCTGAAACTAATATTATGCTGTATGTTAACTGGAATTTAAATAAAAACTTGAAAAAAAAAGAAATAACCCATTTGATTGTTAAACTACAGGGGAATATGACATTGTACAGTCTGCTTCTGTAATGAAACAATGTCCTAGCTTCTCCTTTCCTCCTTCCATTAAATATAATTTTCACTGTTTTTTCAATTCTAATTTTAGAAATATTTTCCAAAAGCCCAATGCATTACATTTGTGTGCCATTTATTAATTTATTTATTCAGTACGCATTTATCTTGATTGACCAGGTCCAGGGAAAGGAGTTTGGAAAGCAAGAAGAAAGAGAAAAAGAGAATTAGTGATCATGGGCGCCTGGGTGGCTCAGTTGTTAAGCCTCTGCCTTCGGCTCAGGTCATGATCCCAGGGTCCTGGGATCGAGCCCCGCATCGGGGCTCCCTGCTCCGCGGGATGCCTGCTTCTCCCTCTCCCTCTCCCCCTGCTTGTGTTCCCTCTCTCGCTGTGTCTCTCTCTGTCAAATAAATAAAATCTTTAAAAAAAAATTGGTGATCAGACTTTATCCAAATATTCAAGACCTATACGAAGAAAATTATAATTTCTTTATTGCTAGTCATAATTAAAGATCAGAATAAATGGAGATGAATGTTATAATAAATACAATCAATATTATGATGTTGTGGTGGGCAGTGTGATGCACCACCCAGATTCCTCTTCAATGAGAATTGTTTCCATAAGTGCTAGGAGTGCTATGGACAGACAGCCTTCAGCTGTCATTCCCTTTAGAAACTGTCTCAGCTGAAGAAAGTGGCCTTGCCTTGAGCAACAATTCTTCCCTGGTCCCTCACACCCAGTGGCTGATTGATGAGGGAATTGGGCTATTTCAGCCTTACCTGGGACAACTCTAGCCAGTCATTCTAACTCCAGAGCTCCCAAAGAGTTTGCTGAGGCTGTCACTGGATCTGTAGCACTTCAACTTATCCCTCTCTCCCTGCTGTTTACTCGCCATCTTTTTCACAAAGCTCTTCTTGACAAATAATGTGCATACTAAAAATAAAAAAAATTGGTGATTGGAAGCACCTCCAAGGACATTGGGGAATTCATACAGGCAAATTCACAATTACAAAAGGAAGGAAAAACAACGTGAAATGGAGAGAAAGGAGAGATGCATTGGGAGGTGATGGAAAAGGGGGATACATTGGGGAAAAAATGACATGAGTTTGAAGCCAGAGTAGGGGTGAAATAAGAATAGGGTTGGCTGAAGATGATCGAGGTGGAAGAAACAGCCCATGCAGCAAGCACAGGCAAGGGATCTAAAAATCCATCGCTGGCTATATGTGGTCTACTCTCTGGGCTAAAGGTCCGTACCAGAAGTACTCTATCATCCATCTATCTTCTATCTATCTATCTATCTATCTATCTATCTATCTATCTATCTATCTATCTATCTATCTATCTATCTATCATCTATCTATCTATCTATCTATCATCTATCTATCCAGGTATCCTTGCCTGTTACCGATCAAGGCATTTTAGCTAAAAAACAAAACAAAAACTAACAAAAACAAAAACCGCGGCTGCCCGCTCTCTACGATGAAGATGCTTCATCTCTGACTGTTGGCATGTGCTCACAGTGTGTCATGAAGGGTCACTAGGGCCTGAAGCCTGCTGGCAATATTGCGGGAGCAGTTCATTCCTGGAACGGGGGTCTCCAGGCCTTGCGGGAGGCATCCGGGGGGGCGCTGGGGGCGCGCGTGGGGACCTGGGCTCGGAGAGGGAGGTAGAGGTTGGAGTGGCGAGTTGGGGAAGGGCTCCAGAAGGTGGGCGTCCAGGTTGAAGTAGCGGAGAGGAGAGCGTCTCTTTGGACTGGGGGTGGGGGCCCAAGGCCAGGGATCTGGTACGGGGCCCTGCGGGTGGGGGCTGGCCACCCTTCCGGCGCAGGGGCGGAGCCCAGGGACGGAGCCCGCAGCAGGGTCCACGCGAGGCGGCAGGAACTCGGGGTCCGCGTCTGCCTCGTAGGCCTCTTCTTGGGCGGCCATCTCTGGGACAGGAGCGCAGAAGAATCCCTGCTCGACGGCGACTGTGTGCCCGGGCGCGTTCAGGAAAGTGGCCTGTTGCAGGCCGGCAGGCGAGTGGCCCTGCCCTCCCGAGCGCAGGAGAGCCTCGGGGACCAGCACGAGGGTGAGCTCTCCGAGGGTCACTTGCAGGGCCGACGTTGGCTCGGGCTCGAGCACCAGGTCGACGTCGTCCAGGAGCAGCTGCAGGGCGCAGCCGGAGGCCAGGACCACCACGGAGGTGAGTGCGCCGGCGGCCGGGGGCTCCCCCAGGCCTTCCAGGCCCGCAGGCTCCTCGGTTCGGCGGCGCTTGGCAGGGCGGGATCCTCCGGACGGCGGTCCCCAGCCTGGCTCAGGGTAGGCGCCGGGGTTGCGGGGTCGGCTGCCCATCACCTGGACGGCGCTGCGGGCGGCGCTCCCGGGGCCTGTTGGAGGGTGTGAGGGCCTGGGTCCTGCACGCAGTGACAGCTCTCGACGACGGGTGAGGCGGCCGGGGGCGGCGGAGAGAGTGCCTGGAGTTCTGGGGGCGCCTCCTGGGAGGCCGGCAGTCCTGGGGTTCTGGTGGCGCAGCGAGGGCGCAGGGCTCAGCCTCGGGCGTTCGAATCCCTGGTTTCTCACACTGACCGATCTGCGCGGATCTTTCAAGTGACGCCGGCGGAACCAAAGTCGCAAAATGTCACGCTAGGCTCCGCCCCGTAGAGATCGCGGTATCTGTGCAGCCCAACAGCCGAGGCTGTGGTTAAGGAAATACTTTTATGGGCTTATATAAGGCAGAACACTTGTGTAACTCATTCTTAGAAAAAGAAGATATACCAATAATAGAACTTAAAACATTGTTCACCTTTAGGACTAATGCTTTCCTGTGATTTCATCCATTCTAGAGAAAAGACCAGTCAAATAGATCACTCCCCGCCCTCCCTCCCCCCACCCCCTCACCCCCAGTAAAATGGACTTACCCAAATGCTCCATAAAATTTCTTTACGACTGGGTCCATCATTTCAGGAGTAAATGAAAAATACTGATTTCTCTTTAGGAAAACTTCTGTTTTAATACTAAAGTAAAATATTTGTGCAGCTTTCTTCCTGAAGGTTAAGGTCGTTATAAAATTAATAATACCAATAACAATTAAACAATATAATTAAATTGTTTTCTTGAGCAATTATTATGACATATCCACCATTTACTGTTTAAAAAAGTGATCTTTTTCTTTAAAAAAAACCCCAACACTTTATTGAGATATGATTGATATACAGAAAGCCGTATATATTTAATGTATACAGTTGAATTCGGAAGAAGTGAACACCCATGAAACTATCACCACAATCAATGCCATAAACATATCTATCACCTACAAAAGCTTCCTCCTGCCCTATTTAAAACAAATGATCTTTTCAGTCTTCACAACAGCTGACACTGGGAGTGGTAAGCTGAGTTATCCAAAGTTAGATACCTAGTTTGGGCTAGATGTGGGAATAAAATGCAGATTAATCTGGTTTTAGATCATCGACTCTTTACTCATATGTTTAATGTACATATCTAGGAGTGGATAACTAATTGGTACTATGTGTGTCTTTTCAAATTAATAGGTAATTCTTCCCTCTAGTTTTTTTCCCAAAATGGTTTTCATAGTTTACACTTTTATGAGCAGAGTATGTTTCTATTTCACTACATCCTTGCAAACATTTCTTACTGCAAAACTCTTAAATCTGGTGTAGGAAAATGCTCTCATTGTGTTTTCATTCTGCATTTCTGATTGCCAGTCAGGGTGGATCATTTTTCACATGCTTATTGGTCGTTCTTCCCCCACCCCTTTTTTTCTTATTGGCCATTCTTACAACTTCTCTTTGAAATGTTCCTATTTTCTATTACTTTTTTATTTAAAAAATGAGTTTCAACACTTCTTTCAATTTTATGCAGTGCTGGTAACTTCCTTGTCAAAGACCAAGTTGGATAGCACATTCTCAAAAAGGCCATTGCTGATCATTTTATTTGAAATGGCTTTCTCTGTTCACTCTATCTTATCACTCTCTTTATGGCCTTCATAGTATTACCACAATCTGCAAATAATAAAAATATTGTTTAAAAAACTTGGGTTTCAGATATACTCCATACCAATCATTTATCAAATGTATGTATAGCAAATGTCTCTATCATAGTCTTTGAAGATTTTAGCCTTGATTCAATATAATTCTCACTCATTCTACCTCTGGTGTAATTTGTGGTGATTTTAATATGCTCATGGATCTCCCCCACCCCAAATCTTGGTCTCCGACTTCTTTTAATGTTCAACAATTTTGTCCTCTTTCTTCATTGACTCATACTCTTGACCTTGCCATTACTCCAAATTGTAACCCCTCCGTAGTCACAATTTCAAACATTGTATTCTCAGAGCACCACCTCCTAACTTTCTAGCTTAGTCCTTTAAATATCCAAATTCTTTCAGTCCTTCTGCCCCTCTGGAAAAATCCATTGATCCTACAACCTTTTCACTGAAACCAATGCAATCAGGTCCTCACTTCCCTCTTTACCTGGAATTTAAATTCCATGGACAGTCATTATAATTGTTGTCAGGTTTATATCTTCATCTGCCTTTCCTGCTTCCTGCTTTGCTGGTTAATGTATTTGTTACTCTGTGGCTACATTTGTTACGCTGAGTGGGGCTGGAAAAAAACATTCAACCCCACTGACTGGTCTTACTTTAAATTCATGATCAGCAACCTCAAGCAGGCTACTAATTGCTGCCCAGTGATCTTACTATGTTCTATTTCATTCACTTTTTCACTCTTGTAGATGAACATTGCATGCTTTCTTCTCTCTGCAAACCTTTGATACCTCATCCCTTATTTTCTCTACTAGATGGTCACCTTTTTCTTCTTCACTGAGACAATAGAAGCAATAAAAAAATATTTTCCAAAATTCCCATAATCATATCTCATTAAGCTCCACTAGGACTGTATGTTTTGCCTTTTGTCCTCTTCCCATAGATGATACGTCTGTGCTTCTAGCAAAGTCCTCTTCCTCTATTTGTGCAGTTCATCTCATCTCATTTTGCCTCCTCAAAAGCATCACTCTAGCAATCCCTTCCTCTCTGTCCTGCACCATTAAATTTTACTACCTTTACCAATTCAGTACCTTCAATATATAATTGATGGGTAAAGTCCTCTATCTTCAACAAAAACAAAAGCAAAAATGAACTTTTGGGATTTCATCAAAATAAAAAGCTTCTGCACAGCAAAGGAAATAGTCAACAAAACAAAGAGACAACCCACAGAATGGGAGAAGATATTTGCAAATAAAGGGCTGGTATCTAAGATCTATAAAGAACTTCTCAAACTCAACCCAAAAAAACAATCAAGTCAAAAAGTGGGCAGAAGACATGAACAGACACTTCTCCAAAGAAGACATACAAATGGCTAACAGACACATGAAAAAATGTTCATCATCATTAGTCATCAGGGAAATTCAAATCAAAACCACATTGAGATACCACCTTACACCAGTTAGAATGGCAGAAATGGACAGGGAAAGAAACAACAAATGTTGGAGAGGTTGTGGAGAAAGGGGGACCCTCTTACACTGCTGTCGGAATGCAAGTTGGTACAGCCACTTTGGAAAACAGTGTGGAGGTTCCTCAAAAAGTTAAAAATAGAGCTACCCTTTGACCCAGCAATTGCACCACTGGGTATTTACCCCAAAGACACAGATGTAGTGAAAAGAAGGGCCACATGCACCCCAATGTTCATAGCAGCAATGTCTGCAATAGCCAAACTGGGGAAAGAGCTGAAATGCCCTTCAACAGATGAATGGATAAAGAAGATGTGGTCCATATATACAATGGAATATTACTCAGCCATCAGAAAGGATGAATACCCAACTTTTACATCAACATGGATGGGACCGGAGGAGATTATGCTAAGTGAAATAAGTCAAGCAGAGAAAGTCAATTATCATAGGGTTTCACTTATTTGTGGAACATAAGGAATAGCATGGAGGACATTAGGAGAAGGAAGGGAAAAATGAAGGGCGGGAAATTGGAGGGGGAGATGAACCATGAGAGACTATGGACTCTGAGAAACAGACTGAGGGTTTTGGAGGGGAGGCAGGGTGGGGGGAGGGGTTGGCCCAGTGGTGGGTATTAAGGAGGGCACATACTGCATGGAGCACTGGGTGTTATACGAAAACAATGAATCGTGGATCACTACGTCAAAAACTAATGATGTATTGTATGGTGATGAACGTAACGTAATGAAATAAAATAAAATAAACAAGCCCCACAAAAACTCTGTTGATGTGACTTTCTTCTCCAGTTTCTTTTTTTAAAAGATTTATTTATTTATTTGAGGGGGGAGGTGCAGAGGGAGAGGGTGAGAATCTCAAGCAGACTCCCCGCTGAGCATGGAGCCCAACATGGGGGTCAGTCTCACAACCCTGAGATCATGACCTGAGCCGAAATCAAGAGTCGGACGCTTAACCAACTGAGCCACCCAGGTGCCCCGCTCCTCTAGTTTCTATATCAATTTTCTCTTTCCTCATACACTGAAATTCTCAAATTAGTGAACTGTGCTTGCATTCTCTAATTTTCCTTCTTCCACTTGCTCTTGAACCCATTCTAATCAGACTTCTGTCCATGGGCCAGTCATCTATAAATGCTCTCACTAAGGTCATCAATGGTTCCCACATTAGAAATCCAGTGGTTAATCCTCAGTTCTCATCTTGAGTTATGAGCAACACTTTACACCATCACTGTTCCCTTTAAACATTTTCCCCCTTGGTATCCAAGACTTCACACTTTCCCAGCCTGTCTTTGGCTTCTTCTCAGTTTCTTTAACTGTTTGCTCCTCCTTGTGAAGGTTGAAATATCCCAGGACCCCTTTTGGGCCTTATCTTTTTTTCTGTCCACCTTCACTGCCTTCCTTTAAATGCCATCTGTATGTTGGTGACCCCCAAACATGAGTCTCCCTTCTGTTCCTTTCCCACCAAATGCAACTGCATTGTCAGCATTTTCTTCTGGATATCTATTAAGTTGAATCACATGCAATTTTCATTTTTGTAGGTCAAGATGATTGTCTATTGCTAATTTTATGTATGTCAATCTAATGATAGGCAGTCCAAACTTCGGGTCTAAACTTGGGCTCTTCATATTTCCCCAAACCTGATCTTTTAAATATTTTATTTATTTATTTATTTATTTATTTATTTATTTATTTATTTATTTATTATTTAAGATAGAGAGAGAGAGCATGAGCAGGGGGAGTGGCAGAGGGAGAAGCAGACACCTTGCTGAGCAGGGAGCCCCACATGAGGCTGGATCCCAGGACCCTGGGATCATGACCTGGGCCAAAGGCACCCATTTAACCCATTGAGCCACCCACCCAGTGCCCCAAATCTGATCTTTAAAAAATGTTCTGTATCACAGTAATTGGCAATTCCTTCCTGTTGCTCAGGCAAAATCTTGGAATTATCCTCGAGAGTCTTTCTTTCACATATCACATCCATTCCACCTGGATATCCTGGACCATAGCCCTTCTTACCACCCCCTTCGCTAACCGCCTGCTGCCACCTTCATCACTTTAGTGAATTACTGTAGAAGCCTCCCAAGTGGTCTCCTTGCATCTTTTTTTTTTTTTTTTTTAAAGTAATCTCTATGCCCAGTGTGGGGCTGGAACTCATGACCTGAGATCATGAGTCGTATGCTCTACTGACTGAGTTAGCCAGGCACTCCATCCTTGCATCTTTTCTTTGTTTGTTTCCAGGCTAGTTTCCACACATGAGCTAGAGTGGTTCTATTAAATTGTAAGTCAGACCATGTCACTCCTCTGCTCAGATGACTCCAGTTTCACTCAGAGTCAAAGCCCATGTTTTTATATAAGGGTCTGCAGAGCTCTCTATATATGATCTGGACTTCCCACCCTTGTTATGTCATACTGTACTTCCTATCACTCTCCCTCTTTTTCCTTCTGTTACAGCTCTGACTGCCTCTATGCTTTTCCTAGAAATGGACAGGTATAATCACAAATTTTGCGGTAGCCTTTCTCCTACCTATCTATCTGCATGGTTCCTGACTTCTTTCTGACCATTATTGAAAATGCTCCATCTCTAAGGCTTTTCCTGAGTATACCATCTAAAATGGTAATTTTCTGACCTTCTACCTCCCTTTAATCTTTTGCACATACCAGTATTTAACATGATGTGCATTTTATTTATCCTGTTTACACTCTTTTATCTTCACCAGAGTATAAGCTTATGATGGTGGTGATTTTTTTTGAAGATTTTATTTATTTATTTGACACAGAAAGAGAGCACAAGCAGCGGGGAGTGGCAGGCAGAGGGAGAGGGAGAAGCAGGCTTCCTGCGGAACAGGGAGCCTGACGCGGGGCTCCATCCCAGGACCCTGGGATCATGACCTGAGCTGAAGGCAGATGCTTAACTGGCTGAGCCACCCAGGAGCCTGATGGCAGTGATTTTTAGCACAGTTTTGCTGTCCTGTATCCTCAGTTTTGGAACACTGTCAGCAGCATAGTGGACACTCAAAAATATATATTGAATAAATAAATGATTTTTTCTTCCACTATTTATGAGCCTTATTTTTTTAAAAAAAGATTTTATTTTATTTTATTTTTTTAAGATTTTATTTATTTATTTGAGAGAGAGACTGAGAGAGAGAAAGAGTACAAGAGGGGGGAGCGGGAGAGGGAGAAGCAGACTCCCTGCTGAGCAGGGATCCCGATGCGGGACTCGATCCCGGGACTCCAGGATCATGACCTGAGCCGAAGGCAGTCCCTTAACCAACTGAGCCACCCAGGCGCCCAAAAAAGATTTTATTTTTAAGTAATCTCTACACCCAACAAGAAGCTTGGACTCACAACCCCAAGAGCAAGAGTCACATGCTTCACTGACTGAGCCAGCCAGGTGCTGCATGAGCATTTTTTTTTTTTAAAGATTTTATTTATTTATTTGAGACAGAGAGAATGAGAGAGACAGAGAGCACATGAGAGGGGGCAGGGTCAGAGGGAGAAGCAGGCTCCCTGCCGAGCAGGGAGCCCGATGCGGGACTCGATCCTGGGACTCCAGGATCATGACCTGAGCCGAAGGCAGTCGCTTAACCAACTGAGCCACCCAGGCGCCCCTGCATGAGCATTTTTATTCACTATGAATCTCTTCAAATATTGCCCTCCATTCCATTTTCTCTATTTCCTCCTTCTGTAACTCCACTAGTCATATATTAGAACTTCCTTTCCTCAAATAACTATTCATTCTTTTTATTATTTTTATGTCTGTGCCCTTCTATGATAAATTATAAGAATGTTTAAAAAATAAGTTCAACACTTTTACATGGTTTGTTCCTGAGGATTTTTTTTTTTGGCCACTATGGACCAAAATGGATGACTTCAGTTATTTCTTTATGTGTAGGGTGCGATTCTCTGCAGACATAGAAATTACTATTTGTGGAAATAAAATCATCATCTTAGGCTGGGACTCGAGGCTGATTAACTGCTGATTCTTCTGTGCCATATAGGAGAGTATAAGGTGTGTGTGTGTGTGTGTGTGTGTGTGAATTCTTTTTCTAGTTTAAGAGCTCTGACTAGGATTTCCAGTACTATGTTGAATTGAAGTGGTGAGGGTGGGTTTCCTTATATTGTACAGATCTTATAAGAAAAAATTTTCCATTTTTCCTCATTCACCATAGTGTTAGCTGGGAGATTTTCATATATGGTCTTTATTGTGTTAAGGTAATCTCCTTTTATATTTATTTTGTTGAGAGTTTTTATCATGAATGGACGTTGAATTTTTTCAAATGCTTTTTCTGCACTTATTGTGATGATCATATGGTTTTTATTTTTATTTTCTTGAGATGATCGCATGGTTTTTAATCATTCATTCTGTTAATGTAGTCTACCACCTTGATTGATTTGGATATGTTGAACCATCTTTGCATCCCAGGGATAAATCCTACTTGGTCCTGATGCAGAATCCTTTTAATGAGTTGATGAATTTGGTTTGCTAGTATTTCTTTTCTTGTGGTGTCTTTGGCTTTAGTATCAGGGTGATACTGGCCTCATAAAATGACTTTGAAAGTGTTCCCTTGTCTTCTACTTTTTGGACTGTGTTAATTCTTTGACTCTTTGGTAGAATTTACCAATTTACCAATGAAGCCATCTAGTTCTGGGCTTTTCTTTGTTAAGAGGTTTTTGATTATTGATTCAATCTCCTTATTTGTTATTGGTGTGTTCACGTGTTCTAGTTTTTCTTGATTCAGTTTTGGTAGATTGTATGTTTCTTGGAATTTATCTATTTCTTTTTTTTTTTAAGATTTTATTTATTTATTTGGCAGAGAAAGACAGTGAGAGAGGGAACACAAGCAGGGGGAGTGGGAGAGGGAGAAGCAGGCCTCCTGCACAGGAGGGAGCCCAATGCAGGGCTCTATCCTAGGACCCCGGGATCATGACCTGAGCTGAAGGCAGACGCTTAATGACTGAGCCACCCAGGTGCCCCCATCTATTTCTTTTTTTTTCCTTAATTTTTATTGTTATGTTAATCACCATACATTACATCATTAGTTTTTGATGTAGTGTTCCATGATTCATTATTTGTGCATAACACCCAGTGCTCCATGCAGAACGTGCCCTCCTCAATACCCATCACCAGGCTAACCCATCCTCCCAGCCCCCACCCCTCTAGAACCCTCAGTTTGTTTTTCAGAGTCCATCATCTCTCATGGTTCGTCTCCCCCTCCGATTCCCCCCTTCATTCTTCCCCTCCTGCTATCTTCTTCTTTTTTTTCTTAACATATATTGCATTATTTGTTTCAGTGGTACAGATCTGTGATTCAACAGTCTTGCACAATTCAGCGCTCACCATAGCACATAATCCTCCCCAATGTCTATCACCCAGCCACCCCATCCCTCCCAGCACCCCACTTCAGCAACCCTCAGTTTGTTTCCTGAGATTAAGAATTCCTCATATCAGTGAGGTCATATGATACATATCTTTCTCTGATTGATTTATTTCACTCAGCATAACACACTCCAGTTCCATCCACGTCATTGCAAATGGCAAGATCTCATTCCTTTTGATGGCTGCATAATATTCCATTGTATATATATACCACACCTTCTTTATCCATTCATCTGTCGATGGACATCTTGGCTCTTTCCACAGTTTGGCTATTGTGGACATTGATGCTATAAACATCGGGGTGCACGTACCCCTTCGGGTCCCTACATTTGTATCTTTGGGGTAAATACCCAGTAGTACAATTGCTGGATCGTATGGTAGCTCTATTTTCAACTTTTTGAGGAACCTCCATACTGTTTTCCAGAGTGGTTGCACCAGCTTGCATTCCCACCAACAGTGTGGGAGGGTTCCCCTTTCTCCGCATCCCCGCCAACACCTGTCGTTTCCTGACTTATTAATTTTAGCCATTCTGATTGGTGTGAGGTGGTATCTCACTGAGGTTTTGATTTGGATTTCCCTGATGCTGAGCGATGTTGAGCACTTTTTCATGTGTCTGTTGGCAATTTGGATGTCTTCTTTGGACAAATGTCTGTTCATGTGTTCTGCCCATTTCTTGATTGGATTCTTTGTTCGTTGGGTGTTGAGTTTGATAAGTTCTTTACAGATTTTGGATACTAGCCCTTTATCTGATATGTCATTTGCAAATATCTTCTCCCGTTCTGTCGGTTCTCTTTTGGTTTTGTTGACTTTCCTTTGCTGTGCAAAAGCTTTTGATCTTGATGAAGTTCCAATAGTTCATTTTTTAAATTCTTTTTTTTTTTTTAAGATTTTTATTTATTTATTTATTTGAGACAGAGAGAATGAGAGAGAGAGAGCACATGAGAGGGGGGAGGGTCAGAGGCAGAAGCAGGCTCCCTGCTGAGCAGGGAGCCTGATGCGGGACTCGATCCAGGGACTCCAGGATCATGACCTGAGCTGAAGGCAGTCGCTTAACCAACTGAGCCACCCAGGTGCCCTCCAATAGTTCATTTTTGCCCTTGCTTCCCTTGCCTTTGGCAATGTTTCTAGGAAGCAGTTGTTGCAGCTGAGTCGAAGAAGTTGCTGCCTGTGTTCTCCTTTAGGATTTTGATGGACTCCTGTCTCACATTTAGGTCTTTCATCCATTTTGAGTCTATTTTTGTGTGTGGTGTAAGGAAATGGTCCAGTTCCATTCTTCTGCATGTGGCTGTCCAATTTTCCCAACACCATTTGTTGAAGAGACTGTCTTTTTTCCATTGGACATTCTTTCCTGCTTTGTCGAAGATGAGTTGACCATAGAGTTGAGGGTCCATTTCTGGGCTCTCTATTCTGTTCCATTGATCTATGTGTCTGTTTTTGTGCCAGTACCATACTGTCTTGATGATGACAGCTTTGTAATAGAGCTGGAAGTCCGGAATTGTGATGCCACCAGCTTTGCTTTTCTTTTTCAACATTCCTCTGGCTATGCGGGGTCTTTTCTGGTTCCATACAAATTTTAGGATTATTTGTTCCATTTCTTTGAAAAAAGTGGATGGTATTTTGATGGGGATTGCATTGAATGTGTAGATTGCTCTAGGTAGCATTGACATCTTCACGGTATTTGTTCTTCCAATCCATGAGCATGGAACGTTTGTCCATTTCTTTGTGTCTTCCTCAATTTCTTTCATGAGTATTTTATAGTTTTCTGAGTACAGATCCTTTGCCTCTTTGGTTAGATTTATTCCTAGGTATCTTATGGTTTTGGGCACAATTGTAAATGGGATCGACTCCTTAATTTCTCTTTCTTCTGTCTTGTTGTTGGTGTATAGGAATGCCACTGATTTCTGTGCATTGATTTTTTTTTTTTTTTAGTTTGGATACCATTAGTTTTTTATAAAAGAGAGACATGAAAATTATTTACATGATGAAAGATTTCACAGCTTCACTGGAATGGGCAGCTTCACTTCATGCCATTTTAATAATGATTTCAGTCCACATACTCCGAGAATGTCACCATCTCTAAATAAGAAATAATCCTTGTCATCTAGAACTACTTTGGTGCCTCCATATTCTGGGAGAAGAACTTTATCTCCAACTTTCACACTAACTGGTCGAATCTCTCCACCCTTTCCTTTAGAGCCCGATCCAACAGCTACTACTGTTGCTTGCAACACTTTTCCTTGAGATTTTTCTGGAAGCATAATACCTCCTTTGGTGACAGTTTCAGCTGCGCTCCTTTCAACTAAAACTCGGTCAAAGAGGGGAAGAAACTTTCTAAATGCCTGCCCTGCCATGACGCCGACCGCTGCAGTTCGTACTCTGCTCTGGAGCTGCTGCCTCTGCAAGGAGACCCGCAGTACGACCCTCGGGCCATGTGTCTGTGCATTGATTTTATATCCTGCCACTTTACTGAATTCCTGTATGAGTTCTAGCAGTTTTGGGGTGGAGTCTTTTGGGTTTTCCACATAAAGTATCATATCATCTGCAAAGAGTGAGAGTTTGACTTCTTTGCCGATTTGGATGCCTTTTATTTCTTTTTGTTGTCTGATTGCTGTGCCTAGGACTTCTAATACTATGTTGAATAGCAGTGGTGATACTGGACATCCCTGCTGCATTCCTGACCTTAGGGGGAAGCTCTCAGTTTTTCCCCATTGAGATTGATATTCGCTGTAGGTTTTTCATATATGGCTTTTATGATATTGAGGTATGTACCCTCTATCCCTATACTTTGAAGAGTTTTGATCAAGAAAGGATGCTATACTTTGTCAAATGCTTTTTCTGCATCTATTGAGAGGATCCTATGGTTCTTGTTCTTTTATTAATGTATTGTATCACGTTGATTGATTTGTGGATGTTGAACCAACCTTGCAGCCCAGGGATAAATCCCACTTGGTCATGGTGAATAATCCTTTTAATGTACTGTTGGATCCTATTGGCTAGTATTTTGGTGAGAATTTTTGCATCCATGTTCATCAGGGCTATTGGTCTGTAATTCTCCTTTTTGATGGGGTCTTTGTCTGGTTTGGGGATCAAGATAATGCTGGCCTCATAAAACGAGTTTGGAAGTTTTCCTTCCATTTCTATTTTTTGGAACAGTTTCAGAAGAATAGGTATTAATTCTTCTTGAAATGTTTGGTAGAATTCCCCTGGGAAGCCATCTGGCCCTGGGCTTTTGTTTGTTGGGAGATTTTTGATGACTGCTTCAATTTCCTTAGTGGTTATAGGTCTGTTCAGGTTTTCTATTTCTTCCTGGATCATTTTTGGTAGTTGATACATCTCTAGGAATGCATCCATTTCTTCCAGGTTATCTAATTTGCTGGCATAGAGTTGCTCATAATATGTTCTTAGAATTGTTTGTATTTCTTTGGTGTTGGTTGTGATCTCTCCTCTTTCATTCATGATTTTGTTGATTTGGGTCCTTTCTCTTTTCTTTTTGATAAGTCTGGCCAGAGGTTTATCAATCTTGTTCATTCTTTCAAAGAACCAGCTCCTAGTTTCGTTGATCTGTTCTACTGTTCTTTTGGTTTCTATTTCATTGATTTCTGCTCTGATCTTTATTATTTCTGTTCTCCTGCTGGGTTTAGGCTTTATTTGCTGTTCTTTCTCTAGCTCCTTTAGGTGTAGGGTTAGGTTGTGTACTTGAGACCTTTCTTGTTTCTTGAGAAAGGCTTGTATTGCTATATCCTTTCCTCTTAGGACTGCCTTTGCTGCATCCCAAAGATTTTGAAGAGTTGTGTTTTCATTTTCATTGGTTTCCATGAATTTTTTAAATTCTTCTTTAATTTCCTGCTTGATCCATTCATTCTTTTGTAGGATGCTCTTTAGCCTCCATGTATTTGAGTTCTTTCTGACTTTCCTCTTGCTTAGATGATCTGTCCATTTCAGTGAGGGGACTGTTAAAATCCCCTACCATTATTGTATTGTTGTCAATGTGTTTCTTTGATTTTGCTATTAATTGGCGTATATAATTGGCTAGGAGTTGGGGCATAGATATTTACAATTTTTAGATCTTCTTGTTGGATGGACCCTTTAAGTATGCTATAGTGCCCTTCCTCATCTCTTATTACAGTCTTTTGTTTAAAATCTAATTTGTCTGATATAAGGATTGCCACCCCAGCTTTCTTTTGATGTCCATTAGCATGGTAAATAGTTTTCCACCCCCTCACTTTTCAATCTGGAGGTGTCTTTGGGTAAAAAATGAGTCTCTTGCAGACAGCATATCAATGGGTCTTGTTTTTTAATCCAATCTGATAGCCTGTGTCTTTTGATTGGGGTATTTAGCCCATTTACATTCAGGGTAACTATTGAAAGATAGGAATTTAGTGCCATTGTATTGGCTGTAAGGTGACTGTTACTGTATATTGTCTGTGTTCCTTTCTGGTCTATGTTGCTTTCAGGCTCTCTCTTTGCTTAGAGGACCCCTTTCAAGATTTCTTGTAGGGCTGGTTTCGTGTTTGCAAATTCCTTTAGTTTTTGTTTGTCCTGGAAGCTTTTTATCTCTCCTTCAATTTTCTATGACAGCCTAGCTAGATATAGTATTCTTGGCTGCATATTTTTCTCATTTAGTGCTCTGAATATATCCTGCCAGTCCTTTCTGGCCTGCCAGGTCTCTGTGGATAGGTCTGTTGCCAGTCTAATGTTTCTACCATTGTAGGTTACAGATCTCTTGTCCCGAGCTGCTTTCAGGATTTTCTCTTTGTGTCTGAGACTCATAAGTTTTACTATTAGGTGTCGGGGTGTTGACCTATTTTTATTGATTTTGAGAGGGGTTCTCTGTGCCTCCTGGATTTTGATGCCTGTTTCCTTCCCCAAATTAGGGAAGTTCTCTGCTATAATTTGCTCCAATAGACCCTCTGCCCCCCTCTCTCTTTCTTCTTCTTCTGGGATCCCAATTATTCTAATGTTGTTTCATCTTACGGTATCGCTTATCTCTCGAATTCTGCCCTCGTGATCCAGTAGTTGTTTATCTATCTTTTTCTCAGCTTCTTTATTTTCCATCATTTGGTCCTCTATATCACTGATTCTCTCTTCTGCCTCATTTATCCTAGCAGTTAGTGCCCCCATTTTTGATTGCACCTCATTAATAGCCTTTTTGATTTTGACTTTGTTAGATTTTAGTTCTTTTATTTCTCCAGAAAGGGTTTCTCTAATAATTTCCATGCTTTTTTCAAGCCCAGCTAGTATCTTTAAAATCATGATTCTGAACTCTAGGTCCAGCATCATACTAATGTCCATATTGAGTAGGTCCCTGGCAGTTGGTACTACCTCTTGTTCTTTTCGTTGAGGTGATTTTTAGTGTCTTGTCATTTTGTCCAGAGGAGAATAGATGAATGAGAGAACAAAATGCTAACAGGGTAACAACGTCCCCAGAAAATATACTCTAAACAAATCAGAAAAGACCTGAAACCAGGGGAAAAGAAAGGGAAAGAAAAAAAAAAAAGAAAAAAAAAGAAAAAGAAAAAGAAAAAGTTAAAAACAAACAAAAACAGAACAAAACAGAATATAATCAAATATGATCAGGCTGGTGCATAGATCAGTGCCACACACTAGATTTTGGGTGTATTTTGGTCTGTTAGAAGAAAGTGCCTCCCAAAATTTTAAAGAAAGAAAAACTTATATATGTACAAAAATAAGGGTTGATATGATGGAATATGACTGTAAAGATGAAAATTATAAAAAATTTTATAAAAGGAATTGATAAGATCAGAAGTTGTTTGAAAAAAGAAAGAAGAGGATTTAAAAAAAAAAGGGAGAGAATGTGATCAGGCAGGAGACTAGAACAAAGCCATACACTAGAGATTTAGGGTATATTTTGATCTGTTAGAAGAAACTGTATCTCAAAATTTTAAAGAGAGAACAACTTATATATATATATGCCAAAAATAAGGGTAACTACTATGAAGGGATAGAATATGACTCTAAAAATGAAAAATAAAAATGTTTTTTTTTAAAAAAGGGATTGATAAGATGTTGGTTGAAAAAGGGAAAAAGAAAAATTCAAAAAGAAAAAAAAAGACAGTTGAAAAAAAAAATTAACTTTGAAAGACTAAAGAATCATGGTAAAAAAGCCATGGATGGGGCGCCTGGGTGGCTCAGTTGGTTAAGTGACTGCCTTCGGCTCAGGTCATGATCCTGGAGTTCCAGGATCAAGTCCCGCATCGGGCTCCCTGCTCGGCGGGGAGTCTGCTTCTCCCTCTGACCCTCCTCCCTCTCATGCTCTCTGTCTCTCATTCTCTCTCAAATAAATAAATAAAATCTTAAAAAAAAAAAAAGCCATGGATTCTATGTGCAGTATTCCCCTATCGCTGGAGTTCTGCCATTCTCATTGATCAGTAAACTTGGTCTTGGCTGGCTGTTCTTGCTGATCTTCTGGGGAAGGGGCCTGTTGCCGTGGTTCGCAAATGTCTTTGCTGGAGGCGGAATTGCCCCGCACTTGCCGGTCAGGGCTAAGTAATCTGCTCGGGTTTGCTCTCCGGAGCTTTTGTTCCCTGCAAGCTTTCCGTACAGCTTTGGAGGCCGAGAGTGAAAATGGCAGCCTCCCAATCTCCGCCTCGGAGGAGCCGAGAACTCGGGCCCCGCTCCTCAGTGAGCCCCCAGAGAAAAGCAGTCAGTCACTCCCATCTCCCTGTTCTTTGGCCACACTCTGTGCTCACCCGGCCTGTGACTGAGCATTTCTATCTCTGGCACCCGACCCCATGTGGAGTCTCCAAACCCAGCAGACCCCTGCAGTGCGCTCCCGTGCCACTCCTCCCGGGGAAGGAAGGGGAGTCTCCCCGGATCTGCTGCTTGTTGGGTCTCTACTGGAGGAGCAGTGGCCCGACTGTGCCCTGGACCACGGTTTATGGCAACCCTGAGCTGAGAGCCCATGCCTAAGCTCCGTCTCTGCAGCTGGCTTCCCCGCTCTGATACCCGGAGCTCTGCTGCACTCAGGCACCCCCAGTCTTCCTGTGACCCCGAGGGTCCTGAGACCACACTGTCCCGCGAGGGTTCCACCCCCCGCTTAGCCACTGGAGCGACGTCCCTCAGCGGAGCAGACTTCTAAAAGTTCTGATTTTGTGCTCCGCAGCTCTATCACTTGCCAGAAGCGGCTGACAGAGGCCCCCTCCCCTGCCGTCTATCCTCCCGAATATCGCTTGGGATTCACTTCTCCGCACGTCCTACCTTCCAGAAAGTGGTCGCTTTTCTGTTCATAGAGTTGTTGCTATTCTTTTCTTCAATCTCCTGTTGAGTTTGTAGGTGTTCAGAATGGTTTGATACCTATCCAGCTGAATTCCTGAGACCAGACGAAATTTAGGTCTCCTACTCCTCTGCCATCTTGCCCCGCCGCCTAAGTTATCGCCCAATTTGTTGGTGTATAATTGTTCTAATAGTTCCTTAAGATTCTCTTTATTTTTATTTTTTTAAGTATAATCTCCAAGGTGCCTGGGTGGCGCAGTCGTTTAAGCGTCTAACTCTTGGCTTAAGCTTAGCTCCTGATCTCAGGGTTGTGGGATTGGGCCCCATATCGGGTTCTGTGCTTAGCATGGAGTTTGCTTGAGGCTTCTCTCTCTCCCTCTCCTTCTGCCCCTCCCCGCTCAAATAAATAAATAAATCTTAAAAAAATAAAATATAGTCTCTATTTTAATTTTTTCTATTTCTTAGGTATCCATTGTAATGGATCCTTTCATTTATGATTTTATTTATTTGAATCTTCTCCTTTTTTTCCTTAGTCAAGCTAAGGGTTTGTTGATTTTGTTTATTGTTTCAAACAAAACCAAATCTTAGTTTTGTTGATTTTTCTATTCTCTATTTGACTTACTTTTCCTCTAATCTTTATTATTTCCTTCCTTCTTCTAACTTTGGGCTTTGCTCTTTCTCCAGTTCTTTGAATTATAAAGTTATGTTGATTTATTTGAGATCTTTCTTCTTTTTTTAATGTAGGTGTTTATTGCTGTAAACTTCTTTCCTGTCCTGCAAGGTTTCTGCTGAGAAAACCACTGATAGGCTACTTTGGGCATGGCAAATTCCTTTCAAAATTCTCTTTTTGCCTTTTGATAATTTAATTATAATGTGTCTCCTTGTAGACCTCTTTAGGAGCTTTTGGGCTTCATGAATCAAGATGCCAACCCCCAACCAATTTGGGGAATTCTCTGCCATTATTTCTTTACATAAGCTTTCTGTCTCTTTCTTCTTTTTCTGGAACTCCCATTATGTGTATCATTTCTTTTGATGATTTCAATTAAGTCCTGTATGCTTTCTTCACTCCTTTTTATTCTTTTCTCTTTTTGTTCCTCTAACTGGATAATTTCAAATGACCTCTTTTTGAGTTTGTTGATTCTTTTTTCTACATGATAAAATTGCTGCTAAGCTCTGTATTGAATTTTTCAGTTCAGTCATTGCATTCTTTAGCTCCAGAATTTTTTTTAATGGTTTCTATTTCTTTATTAAACCTTCTCATTTTGTTCATGTATTGTTTTCCTGATTTCATTTAGTTATCTACCTATGTTCTCTTATAGCTGATTGAGTTCTTTAAGATGATTATTTTTTAAAGATTTATTTATTTATCTGAGAGAGAGAGAGAGAGAGTGCTCAAGCACGGGGAGGGGCAGGAGAGGGAGAGAAATCCTCAAGCAAACTCCCCACCGAGCATGGAGCCTGATAGGGGGCTCGATCCCACCACCCCGAGATCATGACCTGGACTGAAATCAAGAGTCAGATGCTTAATGGACTGAGCCACCTAGGCACCCCTAAAATGAATATTTTTAATTCTTTGTGAAGTAGTTCATGGATCTCCATTTCTTCAGGGTCAGTTACTAGAACTTTATTAGTTTCCTTCTGGTGGTCATGTTTGCCTGATTCTTTATAATTTTAGCCTTGCATTGGTGTCTATACATTTGAAGAAGCAGAAACCTCTTCCAGTCTTTATAGACTGGTTTTGCCAGGTAAAGACCTTCTCCTATGACAAGACTGATGGGACTGCCTCTAGGCTGTAGTCAAATTAGGTTAGAGCTGGGTTATAAGGCTGATTTTAGGGTGTGCAGTTGGGTCCACAGTCAGTCAGTTTGTATATTCCATGCTGGAAACACAATATTGAGCAGCTTTTTTTAAATAAAAGATTTTATTTATTTGAGACAGAGAGAGTGAGAGAGCATGAGTGGGGGGAAGAGGCAGAGGGAGAGGGAGAAGCTGACTCTCACTGAGTGGGAAGCCCCCTGCGGGGCTTGATCCCAGGAGCTGGAGATCCCATGACCTGAGCTGAAGGCAGACACTTAACCGACTGAGCTACTCAGGTGCCCCTCAGGCAGCTTTTTAGTGACTATAAGGGCTGTAGATTTTCAGCCTGGAAATGATACAACCCATCCTGAAAGTAGACATACAAAAACTAAAATACATTCATATAGGGGTGGAAGCCAGGTAAAATCTATCTGAAGATGTTCAAAGAGCTCTTGAAACTTTGGTTCTTGGTTATGTGCCATCTTTACAGTTTTTCTAGGATTATGTTATCGACAGGTGACATACGAACTAGAAATAACCTCAGGTCTCTTTTTAAAAAAATTAAGGTTAATTACACACAACATAAAATTTAGCACCCTAATCATTTTTAGGTGTACAGTTCAATAGTATTAAGTATATTCACATTATGTGTAACCAATATCCAGAATTTTTTCATCTTGCCAAATGGAAAGCCTATACCCTTTAAACAACAAATCCCCATTTCCTCCCCTCCCGAGCCCCTGGAGACCACCTTTCTACTTTCTGTTTTATGAGTTTGATTATTCTAGATACCCCATATAAGTAAAGTCATACAGTATTTGTCTTTTGTGACTGGCTTATTTCACTTAGCATAATGTCCTCAGTATTTATCCATGTTGTAGCACGTGTCAGAATTTCATTCCTTTTTTAGGCTAAATAATATTTCATTGTGTGCATCTACCATATTTTGTTTACACATTCATCCTTCTGTGAACATTTGGGTTGCCCCCACTTTTTGGCTATTTTGAATAATGCTGCTATCAGTATGGCTGTACAAATACAAAAAAGACCCTGTTTTCAATTCTTTTGGTTATATACCCAGAAGTAGAATTGCTGAATCATACGGTAGTTCTATTTTAATTTTTTGAGGAACTGCCATGCTATTTTCCATAATGACTGCACCATTTTACATTATGACCAATAGTGCACAATGGTTCCAATTTTTCCACATCCTTGCCAACATTTGTTTTTTTTCTCTTTCTTTTTAAAAATATAACAATCATCCTAATGGGTGTGAGGTAACATTTCATTGAAATTTTGATTTGCATTTCCCTAATGATTTGTGATGCTGAGCATCTTCTCACATACTTGTTGGCCATTTATAGATTTTATTTGGAAAAATGTCTATTCAAATCTTTTGCCCATTTAAAAATCAGGTTATTTAATTTTTGCTGTTGAGTTGTGGGAGTTCTTTATTATTCTGAATATTAACCTCATATAAGATATGTAAATCTTTTGCAATATTTTCTCTCATTCCATAGGTTACCTTTTCACTCTATGATTGTGTCTTTTGATGCATAGATGTTTTAAATTTTGATGTAGTCCAATTTGTCTATTTTACTTTTGTTGCCTGTGCTTTTGGTCTTATATCCAAGAAATCATTACCACATCCAGTGTCATGAAAATTTCCCCTTATGTTTTAAGCTACTAGTTTTATAGTTTTAGATCTTATGTTTAGGTCTTTGATCCATTTTGAGTTAATTTTTGTATATGGTATAAGGTAAGGTCCAACTTCATTCTTTTACATGTAGATGTCCAGTTTTCCCAACAAAGTTTGTTGAGAAGACTGTCCTTTCTCCACTGAATAGTCTTGGCACCCTTGGTAAAAATCATTATACCATATCTGCAAGGGTATTCATCCTTTCTGATGGCTGAGTAATATTCCATTGTATATTTGAACTATATCTTCTTTATCCAATCATCTGTTGAAGGGCATCTCAGCTTCTTCCACAGTTTGGCTATTGAGGACATTGCTGTTAGGAACATTGGGGTGCATGTGCCCCTTCTTTTCACTACTCTGTATCTTTAGTAAATACCTACTAGTGCAATTGCTGGGTCATAGGGTAGCTCTATTTTTAATGTCTTGAGGAATCCCCATACTGTTTTCCAGAGTGGCTGTACCAGCTTGCATTCCCACCAACAGTGTAAGAGGGTTCCCCTTTCTCCAAATCCTCACCAACATTTGTTGTTTCCTGCCTTGTTAATTTTTGCCATTCTAACTGGTGTGAGGTGGTATCTCATTGTGGTTTTGATTTGTATTTCCCTGATGGCTAGTGATGTGGGGCATTTTTTCATGTGTCTGTTAGCCATTCGTATGTCTTCTTTGGAGAAATGTCTGTTCATGTTTTCTGCCCATTTCTTGACTGGATTATTTGTTTTTTTGGGTGTTGAGTTTGATAAGTTCTTTTTTTTTTTTTTTAAGCTGTCTCTAATTCCTTATGAGAATGAGACTTTTTTTTTTTTAAGATTTTATTTATTTGCGAGAGAAAGAATGAGAGACAGAGAGCATGAGAGAGAGGAGGGTCAGAGGGAGAAGCAGACTCCCTGCTGAGCAGGGACCCCGATGTGGGACTCGATCCAGGGACTCCAGGATCATGACCCGAGCTGAAGGCAGTTGCTTAACCAACTGAGCCACCCAGGTGCCCCGATAAGTTCTTTATAGATCTTGGATACCAGCCCTTTATCTGTTATGTCATTTGCAGATATCTTCTCCCATTCCATGAGTTGCCTTTTAGTTTTGTTCACTGTTTCCTTTGCTGTGCAGAAGATTTTTTATCTTGATGAAGTCCCAATAGTTCATTTTTGTTTTTGTTTCCCTTGCCTTTAGAAACGTGTCTTGAAAGAGGTTGCTGTGGCCGATGTCGAAGAGGCTACTGCCTATGTTTTCCTCTAGCATTCTGATGGATTCCTGTCTCACATTTAGGTCTTTCATCCATTTTGACTTTATCTTTGTGTATGGTATAAGAGAACGGTCCAGTTTCATTCTTCTGCATGTGGCTGTCCAATTTTCCCAGCACCATTTATTGAAGAGACTGTCTTTTTCCCATTGGATGTTCTTTCCTGCTTTGTCAAAGATTAGTTGGCCATAGAGTTGAGGGTCCATTTCTGAGCTCTCTATTCTGTTCCATTGATCTATGTGTCTGTTTTTGTGCCAACATCATACTGTCTTGATGATTACAGCTTTGTAATTTATTTATTTATTTTAGAGAGAGAGAGAGTGAGTGGAGGGGCAGAGGGAGAGGGGGAGAATCCCAAGCAGACTCTGCACTGAGCACGGAGACCCTGGAGGAGCTCTATCTCACATCCCTGAGACCATGACCTGAGCCAAAATCGAAAGTTGGTCAGTCACTTAGCCGACTGAGCCACCCAGGCACCACTTTTTTAGAACAGTTTTATGTTTACAGAAAACTGAGCACATAGCACAGTGTCCATATACCACAACTCTCCCACGCAGTTTCTCCTATTATTAACATCCTGCATTATTATGGTACGCTATTACAATTAATAAACCAACATCGATACATTATAATGAACTAAAGTCCATAGTTTACATTAAGGTTCACCCTGTGATGTACAGTTCTATGAGTTCTGACAAATGCATAATGTCATGTATCCATGTAATAGCATATAGAATAGTTTCACTACCCTATAAACCCCTTGTATTCCACCTATTCACCCCTCTCCCTCTGAACCTTGGCAACCACTCACCTTTTTACTGTCTCTATAGTTTTGCCTTTTTTTTCAGAATGTTACATAGCTGGATCCACATAGTATGTAGTCCTTTCAGATGGTTTCTTTCAATTAGCAATATGCATTTAAAGTTCCTCAATGTATTTTCATGGCTTGTTAGCTCCTTTCTTATTTTTTAACACTAAATACTATTCCATTGTATGCATATATCACAGTTTGTTTACCTATCTGCCTGTTGAAGGACATCTTAGTTGCTTCCAGTTTCTGGAACAATGTTTTTTTTTTTGGTGGTTCTCATCAAGTTTAATTAAAATCTCAAGGGTTTGTCTAGATTGCTTATGCACAAATAGACACAAGACCTTTTTGTAGTTGGAGATGGCTAAAGAAAGAGGCTGTTGAATGGCCTCCCTCAGGTTACAAAGCCCTGTTCACATATGTGTTCCCCAGGTGAAGTTTTCTAACTGAGGACATAGTCAATTCATAAAGAGGTGTTTCAATCTCAGAAAAATTTGGCACCCATTGTTTGCAATATCCAGTTAAAATAAAAAATACTCTCAGTTGTTCTTTGTGAGAGATCTAGGATATATTTGGGTGGTCTTTAGTCTAACAGGAGAGAATGTTTTTCCTTCTTAAGATAGGTCATATTCTAGTTAAAGGATTGTACTTGGGCAAAATTATAACTTATCTTTTCAAACTTTGTTTCTTTTTTTCTAAGGCTGGGGGCAAGTAGATGGAATCCTTTTACAGGCTTCCTTGTTCTCTGAACAAAGTAGGAGATTATCTACACATTGTATTGGTACTAAATCACAAGGGAGATTAGATCTTTTAAGTCTTGATTGAGGATCTGGGAAAAACAGGAGGGGGCTCTAGTGAACTCCTGGGACATGATTATCCAGGTAGATTTTTGTCCTCTACAGGTGAAGGCAAGAAGATATTGATTGTTTTGTTCTAGAAGCATACTAAAAAAAGGCAAAGATCCACTACAGTGAAGCAAGTGGCTTCAGCTGGAATTGATGATAGGATGGCACTTGGGTTAATTTCTACAAAGAAGTAAGGTATACTTATTTTGTTGATGGCCTTGAGGTCTTGAACAAATTTATATACTTGTCTGTTTGGTTTCTTTTCTAGTGGGATGAGTGTTATGAAAGGCAGGGTATGAGAAGACCTTTGTATATGAGGCCTTCATCAATAGGTTTAGCTCTTCCTTTGACTTCAAGAGATATTGGGGAAGTTTGAGTAATGGTTTGGTAGAATGTAGCTGAAGTTAATAGATGCTGCTCCCACTACTTTTCCTATATCAATAGAATTTCTAGCCCATAGAGGGTCAGGTTGGGTGTCAAGGTCTTTATTTGGGGTATGTATTAAATATGGAGAATGCAAAGGTATATTCAGAAAAGACACAATTGGTTATGAATAGAGGAGTCCTCTGAAACCTCAAGAAATAGTTTCTTAGGTGTGCTTTCTATATAATGGGTCTATGTGCAAAGTAAGTCTCTCCCTATTAAATTTATGGGTGTGTTATCATAGAACAGGAAAAAATGTTTCCAATCAAGGGCTCAGGGTTACAGTTAAAGACTCAGGATGTAGGGGCACCTGGGTGGCTCAGGTCATGATCCCAGGGTCCTGGGATCGAGCCCCGCGTTGGGCTCCCTGCTCCGCGGGAAGCCTGCTTCTCCCTCTCCCACTCCTTCTGCTTCTCCCTCTCCCACTCCCCCTGCTTGTGTTCCCTCTCTTGCTGTCTCTCTCTCTGTCAAATAAATAAAATCTTTAAAAAAAAAAAAAGGATGTAGGGAAAATCTGTGAGTTATTTGAAATAATGACCACCTGTGTGGTTTCTTTTCTCCGAGGAAGGGGCTGAGCAAAAGTGGCAGGGTTTAGATATAGAAACAGTAGCACTTGTATTGGTTTGTACTGGATATGTTTCAGGTATGATTTTTAGGAGACTTTGCCCAACTCTTCAGGCTTGTTTTTAGACCCTCAGGTTTATTGTGGTAAGAGAGATCCTATAGGTCCTTTTCTGGGTGAGTCTAATCTGCTTTGCCATCTAGGAGTTAGCATCTGCATTTCTGACTAATATGTGTATGAATGGTATAAGTCAGGTAATTATAGGTCATATACACCCAAAAGAATTCTAAATTCTTCTATGAATATTTGCTGTTCCTGTCTGAATTTAGGGAAATCCTTACTAATAGCTTTTAATTCAGTTATGGGGGATGGATCTCTAGAAGAACTAGCATTTTTGGTTATTGGGAGAGTTGTTGGGGAGAGGTGGGGCCTGAACAGGGGAATTGGAGGGAGGAGTCAACAGAAGTGCAGAAGGAGAGAGATTGGCAGGATAAGGGGAAGAAAGAGATCTGGAAGAGGTCCTAGGCAACTGGAGGACAAGGACAGGAGATTTATTAGAGAAATGAATCTAGTTTGTTGTTTGTCAAATTGCTCATAAGCTTTGGCAAAGGAATTTTTTAAAAAGATTTTATTTATTTATTTATTTGACAGAGAGAGACAAAGTGAGAGAAGGAACACAAGCAGGGGGAGTTGGAGAGGGAGAAGCAGGCTTCCCACCGAGCAGGGAGCCTGATGCAGGGCTTGATCCCTGCACTCTGGGATCATGACCTGAGCTGAAGGCAGACGCTTAACGACTGAGTCACCCAGGCGCTCTGTGAAGGAATTTTTTAATGAAGCAACTGTTGATTCAGAGTTTTGTTTTGAGGTCTCTTTAAAAGCAATAAAAAAAAAATGCTGCCCATTGAATCTGGAAAATCTTATTCCCTTTCATTTCTAAGGTGCTTCTCAAATGAACAATTTTGTTCAAGTCAAATCACCCTTGCTGAAGTTATGTCAGAGAGAGAGGCTTGAGAATTAGGATTGTAATCAGACTACATATATGAAGCAGGCATTTTTTTTCCTGGAAGAGAAGAGGAATTAGACTTAGATTACCCAATAAAGGTGGTCAATGGTGGGGAAAACATGATACTGGTACACCTTGTGTCTTAGGCCTCCATTCTGATGGTTGGCTGTCTCTGAATGCAGACCCAACAGTCTGTACCCCCTAACAGGCAGAGAACAAGAGAACACTCTTTCTGGACCAAAACTGAACTTTCAGGATGAAAAAAATTCAGGACAGAAGAACCTCATCTAGTTTTATTGGTGCCCACAACAAAGTTTGTCCAAATGGTTTCCAGTCTGGTGAGAACTGCAAACTCACCAGAGTGAGGTTAGCACAAACAACAGGCTTATAGGACCTATTACAGTGTTCTACCCTGTGATTCTCTTTCTGTGACAACACATTTAGTCATCACAACACAAAATGGAAACATGGAAGAGAACAAAAGAGGAGAAAAGGAATGGCTTGATTCCACAGGGATGCCAAATAAATGAAAGTGGTAACAAAACCTGGTATCAAACTGAGAGTAAATAACCAACGAACTCAATGCAGTGAGAGAGTTCAGACGTGCTGTTGACTTACCACATCAATACACACTTCATAAGCTGATGATAGCAAGGCACAGGGTCCCTTCATGAGTACAGCACCTGGTTGAAGGCTGAGGGTTGGCAATGGGCAGTGCAGATTACATCTCACTGGGATCTCCAGGAAAATAGAAAATAAACAAAGGCTACTCAAATGAGAACAAGTAGAAGCTATTTATTCAGAGCTTGCAATAATAGCAAGGGAGTCAGCCCAATCACTTGCATTTGACAGAGATATTTAGGCAGGTAAGGGAGTGGGAAAACTTTGTAGTGGAAAAAAGGAAGTCTTAGGTATGTTTGATTGGAGGTTGTTGGCATGATAGGAAGCTGGGGCAGGCTAACTGGAAGCAGGGACTCCTAGGTAATTGGTTTGGTTCGTATACTTTGTATCTTAGATATAGCATATGTGGCTTTCTCTAGGTGGTCCTGAGTTGGAAGTGGGGGTGGAAAGTAGGGAAGCTGGCAGTTATTCACTAAGTCTGACTATTTAGGGCCAGTTACTAATGAAGTTATGGTTTTGTTTCTGGGCTGGGCGTTGCAAAAGTTGTGGATCAGAATTTTAGTGTCATATGTAGTCTGGCCATTGTTCATTTGTATATTCAGTCTCTCAGATCCTATTATCCCCATGGCTACCAAGGAGTCCAGCTCTTTAATGGCATTTGCCATCACTGGCCAACCTTGGCTTATTGAGCTTCTCAATGATACTGGTGGCTCTCCTGTGCATTTCTTACTGCTTTGTTGCACAATGGTCTCTCTAGTCCCTCCCACACTCCCTAGTAGCTGATATATTATTCAGCCGTAGCTAGTATATCCACTGCTTGAATCTTTTGATCCATTATTCTACTGTCTGCCTCAGCATTTATGGTATTTTCACTTAACTTTGTATGGGACATCCTTTTCTCCAAGCTTCCAAGAACCACCTGTCCAAATGTGAGCACTACCTTACAGGGTCCTTGCCAGGATTGTTCAATCATATATCATGAGACAGTGCTTCTAAATTGATAGACTCTCCTTTCTCCAGGCTGACATCTAGCACCCTCAGTTCTATACTTGGCTCCTGCTGGTATATGTTGAGTGAGTTCTCTAGCTCTTCCAGGGTATAGGCAGTCCACTTCCTTGTGTATAGGCCTAACACTTCCCTGACTGGATTATATTGTGTATAACTTTAGTTACTGGCCTGGTGGCAAAGAGAGGAGATGAAGGCAGATCTTGAGGTTGGTGCATGTTATCTTGCCAGGCAGAGGCTTCTGTATCATCTTAAAGCAAGGGAGCAGTGTCAACTTTTTACAGAGAGGAGTGGGCCACTTCTGAGGTTCAAGAGGATTGAGAGGGATCTAGGGATTCAAAATATTCATGTATATATATCTGGTTGTCTCCATTCAATGTCTCAGTGCTCAATTAAGCTGTGATCTCACCATTACAGACTTGCTTAGTTTGAGAATTCAATCTTTTACCCTACAGTGAATCCTGGGTTGGATCTTTGGGGTCTCCCATTGACCCCTTTAGCTCCAGGAGGCTATTTGTATGCTGTCAAGGAAACGGTCTGAATCTGTTTTATTGGTAATTAATCACCCTCAGCCTTTCATTCTTTATCTTGAATGTATTGATCATCCCAGCAACAGCCATTCAATTCCATACTGCTTATAAATGTTACTTCTTATAATTACTCTGTCCCCCAAATTTCTCAGATGCCTGGGATATTGCCAATGCCAGTGTATTCCCTTCTACCAGTATGTCAATAAGTTCACCATTGGTTAAGATCTTATCTACTTTGCTGTAGCATGCCATGGGCTACTCATGCTCCATGATTCAGCTCTGAAATCCATTTTAGTGGCTCCTTCCTATGATAACTCCTGGTACTAGCTATATTAAATTGGTTTGGGAACACTACAATGGAGATTTGCATGCAGGAATTTGGAGGACCAAAGAAAATATGACTGGGCAGATGGAGAACTTGAACTGGGATACAATTGCAACAAAAGCCTCGGCCAACCCATGGAGAGCTCTAGAATTGGGATAGACCTTCAGAGTTGTCTAGAACCAAGGGAACTGAGCCTGTGCATCCCCTAATTGAACAATCATTGGAGTGGACTTTCCATGGAGGATGAAGGTAATTCCTGGAGAGCAACTCAGCTAAGTTAGCTGCCAATACTCCCAGCAGCAGTCCTGCTGGAGTGGGGATAGGTACAGTCTGCTCCAGCATCACTACGGCATTGAAATTGGAAATTGGGCCATGTGTTATTGCTTGAGGATGAGAAATATGATTTTTGAGTGGCAAATTATCTGAGCTCCATATGCTTGGCTCTGACTTCTGGATCTTAGGGAGCCATTATGATGCACATACAAAATTCCGATATAGGGCAGAAAATGAATTACCATTCAAAATGTGTCCCCATGAAAAACTGAGAGCTTTTCCTCTATGGTCAGGAACAAGACAGGGATGTACACTCTCACCATTGTTATTTAACAGAGTACTGGAAGTCCTAGCCTCAGCAACCAGACAACAAAAAGAAATAGAAGGCATCCATACCAGCAAGGAAGAAGTCAAAATTTTACTATTCGCAGATGACATTATACTCTATGTAGAAAGCCTAAAGGACTCCACCAAAAAATTGCTAGAACTGATACACAAATTCAGCGAAGTCTCAGGCTACAAAATTAACATGCAGAAATCTGTTGCATTTCTATACACTGACAATGAAGATGCAGAAAGAGACATCAAGGACTTGATCCCATTTACAATTGCACCAAAACCCATAAGACACCTGGGAATAAACCTAACCAAAGAGGTAAAAGATCCGTATGCTGAAAACGATAGAAAACTTATGAAAGAAATTGAAGAGGACATAAAGAAATGGAAAAACGTTCCATGCTCATGGATTGGAAGAGCAAAAATTGTTAAAATGCCTGTACTACCCAAAGCAATCTACACATTTAAAGCAATCCTTATCAAAATGCCACCAGCATTTTTTACAGAGCTAGAATGAAGAACTCTAAAATTTGTATGGAACTACAAAAGACCTCGAATAGCCAAAGCAATCTTGAAAAATAAAAACAAAGCTGGAGGCATCGCAATTCTGAACTTCAAGCTATATTACAAAGCTGTAGTCATCAAGACAGTATAGTACTGGCACAAAAACAGACACATAGATCAATGGAACAAAATAGAAAACCCAGAAATGGATCCACAACTATATGGTAAACTAATCTTTAACAAAGCAGGAAAGAATATCCAATGGAAAAAAGACCGTCTCTTCAACAAATGGTGTTGGGAAAATTGGAAAACCCCATATGCAGAAGAATGAATCTGGGCCACTTTCTTACACCATACACAAAAATAAAGTCAAAATGGACGAAAGACCTAAATGTGAGACAGGAATCCATCAAAATCCTAGAGGAGGGGTGCCTGCGTGGCTTAGTCATTAAGTGTCTGCCTTCAGCTCAGGTCATGATCCCAGGGTCCTGGGATCGAGCCCCGCATTGGGCTCCTTGCTCAGCAGAGCCTGCTTCTCCCTCTCCCACTCCCCCTGCTTGTGTTCCCTCTCTTGCTGTGTCTCTCTCTGTCAAATAAATAAATAAAATCTTTGGAAAAAAAAATCCTAGAGGAGAACACAGGCAGAACCTTTTTGACCTCGGCCATAGCAACTTCTTACTAGACACATCTCTGGAAGTAAGGGAAACAAAAGCAAAAAATGAACTACTGGGACTTCAAGGTAATAAACTTCTGCACAGTGAAGGAAACAATCAACAAAACTACAAGGCAGCCTACAGAATGGAAGAAGATATTTGCAAATGACATATCTGATAAAGGGTTAGTATCCAAAAATCTTTAAAGACCTTATCAAACTCAACATCCAAAAAACAAATAATCCAGTTAAGAAATAGGCAGAAGACACGAATAGACATTTTTCCAAAGAAGACATCCAGATGGCTAATAGACACATGAAACAATGCTCCACATCACTCATCATCAGGGAAATACAAATCAAAACCACAATGGGCTACCACCTCACACCTGTCAGAATGGCTAAAATAAACAACACAGAAAACAACAGATGTTGGTTAGGATGCAGAGAAAGGGGAACCCTCTTACACTGTTGGTGGGAATGCAAACTGGTGCAGCCACTCCAGAAAACAGTGTGGAGGTTCCTCAAAAAGTTAAAAATAGAACTACCCTATGATCCAGCAATTGCACTACAAGGTATTTATCCAAAGGATACAAAAATACAGATTTGAAGGGATACATGCACCCCAATGTTTATAGAAGCATTATCAACAATAGCCAAATTATGGAAAGAGCCCAGATGTCCATTGACTGATGAATGGATAAAGATGTGAGGAATATATATATATATATATATATATAAAGGAATATTACCCAGCCATCATGAAGAATGAAATCCTGCCATCTGCAACGATGTGGATAGAGCTAGAGTGTATTATGCTAAGTGAAACAAGTCAGTCAGAGAAAGATAAATACCATATGATTTCATTCATATGTAGAATTTAAGAGGCAAAACTGATGAACATAGGGGAAAGGAAAAAAAAGAGAGAGGGAGGCAAACCATAGAGACTCCTAACTATGGGGAACAAACAGGGTTGCTGGAGGGGAGGTGGGTAGGGGATGGGCTGATGGGTATAAAAGAGGGTGAGTGTTGTGATGAGCCCTGGGTGTTGTACGTAAGTGATGATTCACTAAATTCTACTCCTGAAACCAATATTACACTATATGTTAACTAACTAGAATTTATTTATTATTTTTAAAAAATTTTATTATATTATGTTAGCCACCATACAATACATGATTAGTTTTTGATGTGGTGATCCACTATCCATTGTTTTTGTATAACACCCAGTGCTCCATGCAGTATGTGCAATCCTTAATACCCATCACTGGGCTAACCAATCCCCCCCTCCCCTCCTCCCCTCTAAAACCCTGTTTGTTTCTCAGAGTCCATAGTCTCTCATGGTTCATCTCTCCCTCCAATTCCCCCCACTTCATTTTTCCCTTCCTTCTCCTAATGTCCTCCATGCTATTCCTTATGTTCCACAAATAAGTGAAACCCTATGATAATTGACTTTCTCTGCTTGACCTCTTTCACTTAGCATAATCTCCTCCAGTCCCATCCATGTTGACGTAAAAGTTGGGTATTCATCCTTTCTGATGGCTGAGTAATATTCCATTGTATATATGGACCACATCTTCTTTATCCATTCATCTGTTGAAGGGCATCTTGGCTCTTTCCACAGTTTGGCTATTGCGGACACTACTGCTATGAACATTGGGGTGCATGTGGCCCTTCTTTTCACTACATCTGTGTCTTTGGGGTAAATACCCAGTGGTGCAATTGCTGGGTCATAGGGTGCTCTATTTTTAATTTTTTGAGGAACCTCCACACTGTTTTCCAAAGTGGCTGTACCAACTTGCATTCCCACCAACAGTGTAAGAGGGTTCCCCTTTCTCCACAACCTCTCCCAACATTTGTTGTTTCTTTCCCTGTCCATTTTTGCCATAGAATTTATTTTTATTTATTTATTTTTAAAAAAGATTTTATTTATTTGACAGAGAGAGACACAGTGAGAGGTGGAACACAAGCAGGGGGAGTGGGAGAGGGAGAAGCAGGCTTCCCGCAGAGCAGGGAGCCCAATGTGGGGCTCGATCCCAGGACCCTGGGATCATGACCTGAGCTGAAGGCAGATGCTTAACAACTGAGCCACCCAGGCACCCCAACTAACTAGAATTTGAATAAAAATTTGAAAAAGCAAATCAAATCAAAACAAAACAGAAAAACCCGAAATGTGTCCTCAAAACAAGACTTCTTTACTCAGAAGGAAATCAATCTCAAGAGCTGCCAAATAATTGGAGATTTTATGCCTGAGGAAATGGAATTATTGGGCTAATTGATACATAATTTAAAACAAGAATGCTTAATTCTTCTAGAGATAAAGGAGGAGATTTCCATTAAATAAGAAAAGTTTATATGACATGGATTAAAAGTTGTGAAAGAAGGGCAGGTAGATATATTAAAATATAAGCAATTGGAAGTCTTGAAAAGGAAAAATGCAGTATTTGAAATGTACACTGTCTTATAAAGAATATAAACAGAATTTTGAAAAAAGAAAAGGACAGAATCAGTGAATTGTAAGACAGAAAGTGGGTTATCATAAAGGCCACAAAAACAGAATATAGATACTAAGAGATGCAAGGTTAAGAGTATTGATTAAGCAGCATCACCCTTTATCTATTGGAAGTTACAGATATTGGAGAGGGATTCAGTGGTCCAAGAGATACTCATTCTGAGATTTTTTTTTTTAAAGTTAATTCTTCAGATTTAAAAAGCTCATTGAGTTGCAGCAAGCAAAATTTCTCCCCCTAAACACATCACGTTGACACTGTAGAATATCAAGGTCAAGAAAAATAGTAAATTGTAAACAGAACCCCTGCAAAGGAATGGCAATACAAATGACAGAAGGCTTCTCAACTGTGACAGTAAATGGCAAGGCAAATGATAGAGTAATATCTCTTTTTCTTTTAAGATTTTATTTATTTGACACAGACAGTGAGCACAGCAGGGGGGGCGGCAGGCAGAGGGAGAAGCAGGCTCCCCGCCGAGCGGGGAGCCCAATGTGGGGCTCGGTCCCCAGGACCCTGGGATCATGACCTGAGCTGAAGGCAGACGCTTAACCGACTGAGCCACCCAGGCGGCCCTAGAGCAATATCTTTAAAGTAGTGAGAAAGTAAAGGCATTTTTATTTTATTTATTTTATATTTTATTTTATTTTGTAGGCTTCATTCCCAGTGTGGAACCCATTAGGGCATGGAGCTAAACATGGGACTTAAACTCACAACCCTGAGATCAAGACCCAAGATGAGATCAAGAGTTGGTCGCCCAACTGACTAAGTCACCCAGGTGCCCCTAATTATTTTAGAATTCCATCTCTCACTAGAATATTACACAGGTTTGAGGGTGTAACTGAAATATTTGCAGACATGCAAAACTAAGATTTACACACAGGCCACAGCTGAAAGAATTTTAAAGAGCATACCTTGGTAAGAAGAAAAACGAGGATGGAATGAAGGAGTGGAATGCAAGAACGGAAGGTGAGCAAAGACACTGGCAAAGTATGCTGGCAAATCTAAATAATAATAATAATGTTCAACAGAAAAAATGAGTATCTTGTTGACATTAGCTTTATCATGAATAATTTATTTTGTTATAAATATGAGGCAAACCTGGCAAAATATATTTTAAAATTAGAAGTTGTTTATATATGGTTGTTTGTAAAAACAAAACAAAACTAAAAACAAGGAAAAGGAACCGAAGGTAGAATTAGAATTGTATCAAATAATGTGGAATAGCAGAAAGGCAAAGATATTACCTTTTTAGGAGGTGCACATCACCACATTAATAGATTAAATAAGGAAGTACAAAAGTCATCTATGCATACAGAAAAGTTTGTGTTAAAATTTAACATTAAAAACCCTTAAGGTGACCCAGCAGTTACTGTCTTTCCCTTTCTACTTTCTCTTCTCAAGTCCTCAGGAGGGCATCCAATTTTAAAGATCCCTGAAGCCTCAAGCCTGGTCCCATTTGCTCTGTTGGCAGGTTTCTGTATGTACCCAGTGACCCAAACGTTCCATGCAGCTATTTTATGTAAACACACAATTAACTGCCAACATTTATAATAATTTGAGAAAGTCTTTGTAGTCAGTCAAAATAGACAAAACAGAAGTCCAAGATTTTTTCATGATTAGAAAGACTCAAAGCTAACTTCTTCAACAGGATAAGGCCTATCTACCAACCATGCACATACACACACACACAGAAATCAAGGACACAAACTGAGGGTTACAGAAGGGAGGAGGTTAGGAGGATGGGGTGACCGGGTGATGGGTATTAAGGAGAGCACGTGTTGGGATGAACACTGGGTGTTTTACACAACTAATGAATCATTGACATTACAACAAAAACTTATGATGTACTATATGTTGGCTAACTGAACATAATGAAAAATTAAAAAATGAAAATAAACTTAAATCAAGGAAAAATAAAATGTAAGAGGCTTGTCAAAAAAAGAATATTCCCATTATTTTGGACATATTGCATTTATTAGTTAAGCAAGATAATCTACAGACAAACCATTAAATAAATTAAATAATTTTTCTGGATACCAGAACAACATAACAAATTATTTCTATATGCCAGTTACAATGTACAAAATATATTTAGGATCTTAGAACTATCAAAACACAGAGTCTTCAGAATTATAAACTTTTCCAGCACTGGAGAATTATAGTAAAAATATATTGGAAGAAAATGATGCAAAAGAGTTGGTTCTTTTGGGAAAGATACCCCAACCAAGCAATATAGTTAAAACATTTGATAACTTTCTCATTAAAAAAAGGAGGGCACATGATCATCGCTCCTCATTCTATGTTTGCTTTGTATCCAACAAACATTTGTCCACATACACCTATTTGTTAGATTCCCCAAAAGCATCTACAGCCCCCTAAAAGTCAAAATGGCAAGGTTGTCATAAACTAGCACGGACACTGGGGGCAAAACTCATTAAGAAAAATTTTTTTTTAGTAATTACTGTAATTTTGGAGGAAGAGGTGCAGTGGTAGGGTGCTGGGGAAAGGATGGGTTTTTAGAAAAAAGTGCAAAACTAGGGAGAATGGAGCTACTTAAGCATAACCTTATAGAGAAAATAACCTGAGCAGCATCTCGGATTTCTGGAAGTACACTGTATTTCCAGCAGCATTTCGTTGCTGAGGTGATTTCCTTTCAGATGTTTCGGTTCGCCATCGATCCAAAATTTTGCAATGCAGCTTGCATCAAAGGAGCATCTGTCCGTTATTCGTGCTTGGTGATTCGTGCAGGTCTTGCAATGTACACACAGCGGCTCTTCGAAGACAGTCTTAACGTGCCCACTGGGTGGCAAGGGATTGTGGGAGCAGTTCATTCCTGGAACAGGCGTCTCCGGGCCTTGCGGGAGGCACCCGGGGGGCGCTGGGGGCGCGCGTGGGGACCTGGGCTCGGAGAGGGAGGTAGAGGTTGGAGTGGCGAGTTGGGGAAGGGCTCCAGAAGGTGGGCGTCCAGGTTGAAGTAGCGGAGAGGAGAGCGTCTCTTTGGACTGGGGGTGGGGGCCCAAGGCCAGGGATCTGGTACGGGGCCCTGCGGGTGGGGGCTGGCCACCCTTCCCGCGCAGGGGCGGAGCCCGGGGACGGAGCCCGCAGCAGGGTCCACGCGAGGCGGCAGGAACTCGGGGTCCGCGTCTGCCTCGTAGGCCTCTTCTTGGGCGGCCATCTCTGGGACAGGAGCGCAGAAGAATCCCTGCTCGACGGCGACTGTGTGCCCGGGCGCGTTCAGGAAAGTGGCCTGTTGCAGGCCGGCAGGCGAGTGGCCCTGCCCTCCCGAGCGCAGGAGAGCCTCGGGGACCAGCACGAGGGTGAGCTCTCCGAGGGTCACTTGCAGGGCCGACGTTGGCTCGGGCTCGAGCACCAGGTCGACGTCGTCCAGGAGCAGCTGCAGGGCGCAGCCGGAGGCCAGGACCACCACGGAGGTGAGTGCGCCGGCGGCCGGGGGCTCCCCCAGGCCTTCCAGGCCCGCAGGCTCCTCGGTTCGGCGGCGCTTGGCAGGGCGGGATCCTCCGGACGGCGGTCCCCAGCCTGGCTCAGGGTAGGCGCCGGGGTTGCGGGGTCGGCTGCCCATCACCTGGACGGCGCTGCGGGCGGCGCTCCCGGGGCCTGTTGGAGGGTGTGAGGGCCCGGGTCCTGCACGCAGTGACAGCTCTCGACGACGGGTGAGGCGGCCGGGGGCGGCGGAGAGAGTGCCTGGAGTTCTGGGGGCGCCTCCTGGGAGGCCGGCAGTCCTGGGGTTCTGGTGGCGCAGCGAGGGCGCAGGGCTCAGCCTCGGGCGTTCGAATCCCTGGTTTCTCACACTGACCGATCTGCGCGGATCTTTCAAGTGACGCCGGCGGAACCAAAGTCGCAAAATGTCACGCTAGGCTCCGCCCCTTCCGAGGCTCCGCCCCGTAGAGATCGCGGTATCCGTGCAGCCCAATAGCCGAGGCCGTGGTTAAGGAAATACCTTTATGGGCCTCTAGGAGGCAGAGCAGTGGTGCCGCTCTAGGGCTTGGCTTCCAGGGTCAAGATCTCGACGTTCCTTGAGCTGGCCTCAGATGAGGAGGACCTTAATCGGAAAAGTTGATTGTGTTTCAATTCCCGCCAGTGGAAAGCTGCACCAGGACAGGGAGATGTAAGGCCCGCCTCCTCTGAAGCCCCGCCCCGGAAATGACCTATGCTTTTCTTTCAGTTGAATAGTGGGAAGAGTTTTTGGGCCATATCCTTAGGCCTCTTCGGAAGTTGTAAACCACTGTTAGAACATTGCAGAGGTGTTTAGGGGGAAATGAAATTAGGGTTGAGTGCGTTAATAGCTGGCCCTGCAAGATCAATTTATTACCATACTATATACATATCTGTTTCGTACTGTAGTAATTATTATACTACCATCATCAGTAGTAAGAATTTATTTAGTTTGACCTAAAATACAACCACTAAGTATACCTATTTTAGCCCAGTTGACAGATGATGAAAATGTCATGCAGAGGGGGGTTAATCGGTTTGCTCAGAAGCCAGGAACTAGCAGAACTGGGTCTGACACTACAAGGCCCACTTAAGAAGATGCAGCGTCGGTGCCTTGACCTGAGTGTCAGGTTAAAGGTGCTTTGGCATGGTGTATTGCGGCTGCCAAAGGAAGGTATGGCTCAACTCGTTACCTAGTGTTAATAGGAAGAAACACCCAACACTGATTTTGGAATAAGTAACACTCCTAATATGGTTACAGAGGGCAACAAAACATTTCCTTCCACCCCTGTTTCTTAACCACGCGATTGCTCGCTTTATACCTTTTTACGAAATAGCATATTTATATTTTCATTTTTAGGGCTGCATAGCATTCCTTTGTATGGAATTACATTTAAACCAGACCTCTCTTAATAGACATTTAAGCTAGTGGTCTGTGACCTGGCGGCATTGCCATTCCCTGGAAAATTTGTGGAAAATGCAGATGCTTTCCTCCATCCCAGAATCACTGAATCAGAACTCCTGGAGCGTGAGGCCTAGGAATTCTCCGTGAGCACCTCCAAAAAATTTTGTTTTACACTGAAGTTTAAGATCACTGAGTTTGTTTTCATTAGCGGTTGAGAGGTTCCGGTAGCAAGCTGGTTATGCCTGCGATCACGGCCCAGATTGTTGGTGACAAAGTTATGAAGAACAGTCAAACTTCCTGGGCTACATTCAGGGTTTTTCCTTGCACAACTGGCCGGCATCCGCTCTTATGGCCGGGTTTCTGGTCTTCCTGGCTGTGTGAGAAATTCCGTGAGTTGGTGCGACCTGGGGCAAGGCACAGTCTACAAGGCTCTCTGCGGCCTCGGTGCAGAGAGGGGAGGGGGCGAGGGGGAGTGCGGGCCGCTGGGAAACTGCAGTCGTTTCGGGGTGAATGTGGAAGCCGGAGAGTGGTTGGGAGATAATGTATGTAAAATGTTGTTGGAACATAGTAAGTGCTTAGTAAATAGTAGCTGTTTACTGTTTATTATGTTTATAATCTGTCTTTCACACTTGACAATGTCAGCGCTGTTTCCCAGAGTCTTGAACAGCGCTTGGCATGTAGCAGGCGTTGAATGAATGGTAAAAAATATCGTCATCGTTATCATCATGATCATCATCCTAAAAGGGAGTCTGATCTGTTAGAAAGTACTCTTCCAGGTATTTTTATGACATAATATCCAAACGGTTCAGGAATGGCTTGCTGGGCACCGGAGCAGGTATCTTTCATGTTGCCTGACTTGACTTTGCTGCAAGGGTCCCAGGGACTGTCAGGGCCACTCATTGGGTTTCCTTGGCGTCAGTCAATACTGCCTGACCAATCAGCACAAAATGCTTGAACCACCGTCGGGGCGGAATTAGCAACTATTGCTCCAGGCTCTGGGCAGGGTACAGGTTAGGCACAGAGACATTGTATTGGAAGAAAAAAGTGGAGGTAACCTGGGTACTGGAAATTAGGTACAAGATGGACATCAGTGAGTGGGACTCAAGAATTTCCTTAGCATTGGGCATCAGAGCACTCTGACCCCTTCATTGCTTGATTGGAGACTCTTGAGTTCCAGGCCCTGAGCTCTGAGCCCTGACCCTGGTCTTGGCATCGGCTGTTACGTTATCTCCTAGAGTGCATAACTGGCTTTAAGAAAATTTTATTTACATAAGTAATAATACCTGAACACATTTTCAAAAAAATGTAAACAGTGTAGCTGTCCCTTCCACTCCCCACCAACCCCCAATCCAGGACTGATGTAGTAAGATACTTTTCTTTGTGTTTACAAAGGTTAACATAGGGGATTTGTTTCCTTCCTGGAATGGCAAACTATTATGGATATTTTTCTGTAATATGTTAGAGCTTACTGCTGCTTGGTATTGTTATCTGCAAAGTACATGATCTCTTCTGTCTTTTATGAAGAGATCTTTTTCAACATGCAGTACTGGTGTCTGTATCTTGTTTGGAAATTTTGTGTAAGTACAAGAAAAGGTGACTTCAGATATCTTTTGTACAGCAACTCCTTTGTCTTTGCCTGAAGAAGAATGATTATAGTGGCTCATTCACTTTCTGCTTATCTCAGGGTAATTCTGGTGATTCTGGTATATCTTTATTTCCTGAACACATCACTGAGGGGTGAATGGCATTATACAATGACTGATGCTATTACAATGATTAGATATGATCATGGCCTATGTTATCATAAAATCATTAATACCTTAATATTCTAAGAATGCCCAAATTGACAGTTGGGTATTTGGTCTTTTAAAGGCTGAAGCTAAATTGCAGTTTTTTTTTTTTTTTTTTAACCAAATGCTTAGGTTTCTCTGTTGTAAGTGAATGCCAATGATTTCTCTCTCTGTGTGTGTATAATTTTAAGATTTTATTTATTTATTTATTTTAAGATTTATTTATTTATTTGAGAGAGAGAGGGGGAGAGAGAGAGTGAGCATGTCTGCTCCCAAGTAAGGGGAGCGATGGAGGGAATCTCCAGCAGACTCCCCTGTTGAACCTGGAGGGAAGGGGGGGGTTCCATCTCAAGACCCACGAGATCATGACCTGAGCCGAAGTTATCAGTCCCCTGCTCAACTGACCGATGCCCAGGTGCCCCTTATTTATTTTATTTTTTTAAATTTTAAGGTACAAATGGCCTTTATTGTTTGCAACAGGTAGTGAAAGAGGAGGGGACATGGCAGCTCTGGCTTCAGGGACTGCTCCAAAGACTGAGTCCATTGCCATCCTCCCCGTGGTTTCTTTTTTTTTTTCTTTTTTTAAAGATTTTATTTATTTATTTGAGAGAGAGAATGAGATAGAGAGAGAGAGCATGAGAGGGGGGAGGGTCAGAGAGAGAAGCAGACTCCCTGCTGAGCAGGGAGCCCGATGCGGGACTCGATCCCGGGACTCCAGGATCATGACCTGAGCCGAAGGCAGTCCCTTAACCAACTGAGCCACCCAGGCGCCCCTCCCCGTGCTTTCTGTATATTAATTTTGCATTCAGATTTCTTATGAAATTGTCCTATTTTTTTTCAGTTACTTCCTAGGTTTACGATCATATGGTCAGCAAATGTTCTTCTTTTCTTTTCTTTTGAAGTTTTATACATCTGATTTCTTTCTCTTTTCTAATTTTGTTGGCTAGATAAATACTAGTGGGAAAGTGGTATCTTTTTCTTCTTCTAGACTTGGGTGGGAATGCTGCTGGTGTTTGCCTGTTAAGCATAATACTGGCCGTGGCTCAGAAATTAATGTCCATGTCAAAGAAGTATCAATCTCTTTCTGTTTTGTTAATTTTTTAATGCTTTGTTTTGAAATATTTTCAAATTTACAGAAGCATTGCAAAAATAATATAAAAAACTACCATTTATCCTTCATCAACTTTTTACATTTTGCCACATTTGCTCTATATTCTCTGTCTCTCAGAAAGACAACAGGAGATACAAATGTATATATTCCTTGAATCATTTGAGAGTATGTTGTACATATTAGGCCTCTTTACCCCATAATATTTCAGTGTATATTTCCTAACAAGAATATTCTTATATATCTTTAGTACACTTACCAAATTAAGAAAAATTTAGCATTGATGCCACACTTTAACAGTCCATTTTCCAGTTTTGTCCATTGTACCAATACTGTTTTTTTTTTTTAAAGATTTTATTTATCTATCTGAGAGAGAGCGCATGAGAGAGAGAGAGAGCACATGAGGTGGGGAGGGTCAGAGGAAGAAGCAGACTCCCTGCTGAGCAGGGAGCCCGACGCGGGACTTGATCCAGGGACTCCAGGATCATGACCTGAGCTGAAGGCAGTCGCCCAACCAACTGAGCCACCCAGGTGCCCCTCAATAATGTTTTTTATAATATACTTCTATTTATCTATCTCTGTATCTACCTTTTAAAAAATTTATTTTATTTATTTATGCATTTATTTCTTTTTTGCCTATAAGATGCAGGTCAGGATCATGTATTGCTTTCAGGTGTCATGTCTCAGGGGGAGAGTTGGGAGGAGAGGCAGAGGGAGAGGGAGAGAGAGAATCTAAACAGGCTCCATGCACAGCATGGAGCCAACCTGGGGCTTCATCCCAGGACCCTGAGGTCATGACCTGAGTAGAAATCAAGAGTCTTAACTGACTGAGCCACCCAGGTCCCCCGCTTTTTATGTTGATGTAGTCCCAGTAGTTGATTTTTGATTTTTGATTTTTGCTTTTGTTTCCCTTGCCTCAGGAGATCTATTTAGAAAAACATTGCTGTAGCTCTTATAATAATAGTTCTTGTCCTAAAGTCTACTTTTCCTCAATGTTAATATAGTTACTCTGGCTCTCTTCTGGTTACTGTTTGCATGATATATCTCCTACCAGTTCAACTCATTTGTTTCTTTAAATCTTTAAATCTTAAGTGTGTTTCTTTTAGACAACACATAGTTGGATCTTGCTATTTTTTTTTTAGGCAGTGGAACAATTTCTGCATTTTGATTGGGATGTTTAGACTATTTGTATTTATGGTAATTATTGATATGGTTGAATTTACACTTGCCATTTTGATATTTATTATCTGATTGCTACTGTGTTGTTTTGTTCCTCTGTTATTCCTTGACTTCTTTTGCATTAAGTAAATATTTTTGTGTGTGTCTTATTTTAAATTTTTCTGTTGATTTTTTAACCATATTATTTTGAGCTGTTTGGTTGGGATCTAGAGATCACCATATGCATCTTAACTTATTACAGTCTGCTTAAGAGTAATACTAACTTAATTTCAATACTATATAAAAATGTTGCGGAGAGGCGGGAAAGGGTGCAGGGTTTGAAACATGGCGGACGACGTGGATCCGCAACAAACTACCAACACTGTAGACGAGCCCCTGGATCTCATCAGGCTCAGCCTGGATGAGCGAATTTATGTGAAAATGAGAAATGACAGAGAGCTTCGAGGCAGATTACATGCTTACGATCAGCATTTAAATATGATATTGGGAGATGTGGAAGAAACCGTGACTACTATAGAAATTGATGAGGAAACATACGAAGAGATATATAAATCAACAAAATGGAATATTCCAATGCTTTTTGTCCGGGGAGATGGTGTTGTACTAGTTGCCCCTCCATTAAGAGTTGGCTGAAACAAAGAATTTATCATGTATGGAATATAGGAGCTTTTGTATGATTGCCTCTTTAAATGTAGAAGACATTCAAAAGAGAAACGTGCGTAAATTTTGATATTAAGAAATGACCAAGGATTCTTCCACTCCTGAAACGAGTTGATTTGCGGATAACTAAAACATTCTTAAGCTAAAGGGCATTTTAATTTTTTTCCAACCCTTTCAATAAATGTCATCACCAAGATGCAGAACTCTTTTTTTCAGGAAACAAAACAAAACAAAACAAAACAAAACAAAAATGTTGCTCTACACTGGGTGTTATACACAAACAATGAATCATGGAACACTACATCAAAAACTAATGATGTAATGTATGGTGATTAACATAACAATAAAAATTAAAAAAAAGTCATTTAAAAACATATAATATTGAGAGAAAATAAAAATTTAATGTGAAAAAAATGTTGCTCTAATACAACACCATTCCCTCTTTTTCATTCTATACTTTCATCTATATTATATTAATATATATTATGAATCTAATAATATGTTATAATTATTGCATTTTACAGTCATGTCTTTTAAGGAAGTTAAGAGAAGAAATGAGAGAATATATTTATAGCATTTCTTAATAATAGATATTATTTTTTAGAGCAGTTGTAGGTTCACAGCAAAATTGAGCAGAAAGTGGGAGCAGTTCACATATACCCCCCTCTCACACGTGTATAGCCTCCCCAAATATTAACATTCTGCACCAGTATTACATTTGTTGCAATTGATGAGCCTACAGTGACACATCATTATTACCCAAAGTCCATAGTGTACATTAGGGTTCACTCTTGGCATTGTACAGTTCTGTGGGTTTTGACAAATGTGTAAATGACATATGTCCGTCATTATGGTATCATATTGAATATGAGCCCTAACAATCCTCTGCTCTGCTTATTCATTCTGCCCTCCTCCTCCCTAATCCCTGGCAATATCTATCTGATCTCCTTACTGTCTCCGTAATTTTGCCTTTGCTGGAATGTTACATACTTGGAATCATAGTTTGCAGCCTTTTCAGATAGGCTTTTTTCACTTAGTAATATGCATTTAAGGTCATTTTACTGCTTGATAACTCATTTGTTTTTAGTATTGAATAATATTCCATTGTCTTATGTGCCATAGTTTATTTGTCAATTCAGGCACTGAAGGACATCTTGGTTGCTTCCAAGTATCAGCAATTAGTATATTTAAAAAAATTTTTAAAGATTTTATCTTTATTTGAGAGAGAGAGAGAGCACAGCAGGGGGAGCGGCAGAGGGAGAGGGAGAAGCAGGCTCCTCGCTGAGCAAGGAGCCCAATGTGGGACTCGATCCCGGGACCCTGAGATCATGACCTGAGCCGAAGGCAGACGCTTAACCGACTGAGCCACCCAGGCGTCCCCCAAGTATCAGCAATTATGAGTAAAGCTGCTATAAACATCTGTGTACAGGTTTTTATATGGATATAAGTTCACAGCTCTTTGGATAAACAATAAGGAGGACAGCTGCTAGATAATAATGGTAAGAGTATGTTTAGTTTTTTAAGCAACTGCCACACTATTCCATAGTAGCTGTACCACCTTGCATTTTCACCATTAATGAGTGTTCCTTTTGCTCCATGCCTTTGTCAGCACTTGATGTTGTCCGCATTTTTTTTTTTTTTTAGATTTTCACCATTCTAATAGATATGTAGTGATATCTTGTTTTAATTTCTTTGGTGACATGATTTGGAAGTACCTTTTTATATGCTTATTTTCCATCTGTATATTTTCTTTGATGCAGTATCTCTTCAGCTATTTTGCCCATTTTTAAGTCAGGTTGTTCATTATCTTATTGTTGGTTTTTAAATAGCCAATATTTTGGCTAATAGTTTTTTTTTAAGATTTTTATTTATTTATTTGACAGAGAGAGACACCGCGAGAGAGGGAACACAAGCAGGGGGAGTGGGAGAAGGAGAAGCAGGCTTCCCGTGGAGCAGGGAGCCCGATGTGGGACTCATCCCAGGACCCTGGGATCATGACCTGAGCCGAAGGCAGACGCTTCACAACTGAGCCACCCAGGCGCCCTGGCTAACAGTTCTTAATCAGATATGTCTTTTGCAAATATATTCTCCTGCTCTGTGACTTATCTTCTCATTCTCTTCATAATGTCTTTAGAGAGCAGAAGTTTTAATGCCAATGAAGTCCAGTTTGTCAATTATTTTTTTTCATGGATTACACTTTTAGTGTTCTATCTAAAAAGTCATAACCAAACCCAAAGTCATCTAGATTTTTTCCCATGTTATCGTCTTAGGAGTTTTATAGGTTTTGCACTTTATGTTTAGGTTTGTGAACCATTGTAATGATTTACAATGATTTGCAATGTGTAAGGTCTGCATCTAGATGCTGCTGCCCTTCCTCCTGCTCCTCTTCTCTCTGTCTCTTTTTGCATATGGATGTCTAATGTCTAGTTGTCCCAGCACCATTTGTTGAAGGGCTGTGCTTTCTCCACTGTGTGCTTTTGCTCCTTTGGCAAAGATCAGTTAACCATATATGGATCTAATTTGGGGCTCTTTATTCTGTTTTATTAATCTGCATGTCTATTCTTTTTTTTTTTTAAAGATTTTATTTATTCATTTGAGACACAGAGATAGAGAGAGAGACAGAGCATGAGCAAGGGGAGAGGCAGAGGCAGAGGGAGAAGCAGACTCCCCACTGAGCAGGGAGCCCGATGCGGAGCTTGATCCCAGGACACCGGGATCATGATCTTCTTCTCCTTCTTCTTCTCCTCCTTCTCCTCCTCCTTCTCCTCCTCCTCCTTCTTCTTCTTCATTTTTTTACCTTATTGCACTAGCTAGGATTTCCAATACGATGTTGTATTGGAGTGGTGAGAAGGAACAGCCTTAACTTGTTCTTGACCTTAGCAGGAAAGCTTCTAGTTTCAGCCCACAGTTATGACGTTAGCTGTAGGTTTTGTATACCTACAAAACTCTTCATTAAGTTGAGAAAGTTCCTCTCAATTCCTGATTTGCTGTGAGTTAAAAAAAATCATGAATGGATGTTGAATTTTGTCAAATGCTTTTACTCTGTCTACTGATATTGTCATGTAATTATTCTTCTTTAGCTTGTTGATGTGGTGGATTACATTGATTGATTTTTCAAATGTTGAAACAGACTTACATATCTGGGATAAATCCCACTTTGTAATGGTGTACAATCTTTTTTTATACATTGTTGGATTTTATTTGCTATTTTTAAAAATTTTTATTTATTCATGAGAGACAGAGAGAGAGAGAGAGAGAGAGAGAGAGAGAATGAGAGGCAGAGGGAGAAGCAGGCTCCCAAGGAGCAGGGAGCCTGATGTGGAACTCGATCCCAGGACCCTGGAATCATGACCTGAGCCGAAGGCAGATGCCCAACCATCTGAGCCACCCAGGCGCCCAGTTATTTGCTATTTTTTTAATTGAGATTTTTTTTGTATTTATATTCATGAGAATATTAGTCTGTAGTTTTCTTTTTTTGTAATATCTTTGCCTGGTTTTGGTATTATGGTAATGCTGGCTTCATAAAATGAGTTAGGAAGTATTTCTTTGGCTTCTATCTTCCAGAAGAAATTATAGAGAATTGGTATAATTTCTTACTTAAATGTTTGGTAGGACTCACCAGTGAACCTATCTGGGCCTAGTGCTGTCATTTTGGGAAGGTTAATTATAGATTTGATTTCTTTCATAGATACAGGCCTATTCAGATAGTCTGTTTCTTTTTTGCAGGTTTGGCAGATTGTGAGTTTTGTCAGATTATGTCTTTCAAGGGATTTGTTTCATCTCGGTCATCAAATTTGTAGGCATAGAGTTGTTTATAATACTCCTTTATTATTCTTTTAATGTCCATTCTTTGCATACCTATTACTGGTTTTTGATTTGTGGTTACCATTGGGTTTGTGTATAATATCTGCATATAGCAGGCTATATGAAGTTGATGGTTGCTTTAGTTTGGATCCATTCTTTACTCCTCTCCCCCCACATTTTTGGTCTATGGTGTCATATTTTACATTCTTTTATTTTGTGAATCTCTTGGCTGATTTTTACAGATATACTTATTTTTATTGCTTTTGTGATTCTTGCTTCTCATACTTTCACTTATGGTCTTTCCTTTCCACTCAAAGAGTCCCCTTTAATATTTCTTACAGGGCTGGTTTTGTGGGTCATGAATTCCTTTAGTTTTTGTTTGTCTGAGAAACTCTTTATCTCTACTTCTATTCTGATTTTTTCTTTTCTTTCTTTTCTTTTTAAAGTAACCTCTCCCCCCAAGAGGGGGCTCAAACTCATGACCCAGAGATCAAGAGTAGCATGCTCTACTGACTGAGCCCGCCAGATGCCCTTCTTCTTCTATTCTGAATGGTAGCCTTACTGGATAGGGTATTCTTGGCACCGATTTTTCCTTTCAGCACTTTGAATATATCATGTCGCTCCTGCCTGGCCTGCAAAGTTTCTGCTGAAAAATTTGCTGATAGCCTTAGGGGGTTTCCCTTGTATGTAGCTGTCTTCATTTCTCTTGATGCTTTATTTATTTTTTTTAAACTTAATAAGCACTAGGTTTATTATTACTATTTTTGTCAAGCTCTCACTGATTATGTTTTTTTATTATGTTATGTTAATCACCATACATTACATCATTAGTTTTTGATGTGGTGTTCCATGATTCATTGTTTGCGTATAACACCCAGTGCTCCATTCAATATGTGCCCTCTTTAATACCCATCACCAGGCTAACCCATCCCCCCAACCCCCCTCCCCTCTAGAAACCTCAGTTTGTTTCTCAGAGTCCATAGTCTCTCATGGTTCGTCTCCCCCTCTGATTTCCCCCCCTTAATTTTTCCCTTCCTGCTTTTTTTTTTTTTTTTTAACATATAATGTATTATTTGTTTCAGAGGTACAGGTCTGTAATTCAACAGTCTTGATGCTTTAAAAATTTTTTCTTTATCACTACTTTTTGCCATTTTAATTACTATGTGTCTTGGTGTGGACCTCCTTCGGTTGATTTTGTTGGGGGGAATCTCTGTACTTCTTGGATCTGGATATCTTTTTCCTTTCCCAGATTAGGGAAGTTTTCAGGTATTACTTCTTCAGAAAAATTTCTGCCCCCTTTTCTCTCTCTTCTTCTGGGATGCTTGTAATGTGAATATTATTACACTTGATGGGATCACTGAGTTCCCTAAGTCTATTCTCAATTTGCATAATTTTCCCCCTCTGATTTGCTCAACTTGATTGCTGTTTATTACTCTGTCTTCCAGGTCATTAATTCATTGCTATGCTTCCTCTAGCCTGCTATGTATTCCCTCAAGTGTATTTTAAATTTCGTTTATTGTGTTTTTCATCTCTGATTGGTTCTTTTTTTATCTCTTTATTACAGGTATCACTGATGCCCTCCACTCTTTTCTCATGTCAGTGAGTATCTTTATGATTGTTACTTTAAATTCCTTATCAGGCATATTACTTATATCCTTTTCACTTAGGTCTCTTGCTGTGGTTTTTCCTCTTCTTTCATTTGGGACATACTTGTCTCCTCATTTTGTCTAACTCTGTGTCTGTTTCTGTGTGTTAGGAAAGTGAGCTTTATCTCATGCTCTTGAAGATAATGTCTGATGAAGAAGAGGTCCTGTAATGCTCTGCAGTGCAATGTCCCCTGTTCTTCAGGACCTGGTGCTTCAGAGAGTGTGTCCTATGTGTATTGCCTATGCCCTGCTGTTGTGTCCTGGCCGCTCTTTCCTTCAGTCATTTGCAGAGGCTCTTTTTGCCTGTTGTGGGCAATGTTTTGTCCTGCTGGGGCTTTGGGGCACATTTTGACAAGGTGCATGCTGCTCTGCTTGTGAAATGAGACCTGCCTTGGCTGCTACCAGAACTGAGGGCCTGTAATATGCATGGGTTGGAGACGTGGTGTTGGTGGGGCTTGTGCCAGTCTTCTTGGAGAGAGAACCCGCAATAGCTGGACTGAGGCAAGTGTGACTAGGAAGGGTGGATCTGCTGAAACACAAAGGGGTGGGGCTTGGTGGAAGCAAGTTGGATAGCTAGTGTCAGTGCAGTGCTGGTTCCCACAGGTGGCCCTGTGTTTATGCTGAGGGTTGGGGAAGGGAAATGTTGACTACCAGCTCCTTTGTTCTTGGAGAACTCTTCCTGTGATTTCTGCCTCTCCAGCCACACTCCAAGATGAGTAAATAACTCTCCCTCCCATATGCTCCAGTTGTTTTTCAAGCTGCTGTTTCTGCACTGTATCTCTGTGGGCTGTTTGCTGTGCTGTCTCTTTAAGGGTGGGGACTCAGCTTCCTGTCTCCTTCCAGGCTCTCCTAGAGCTGAGCCTCTGATTTTTTAAAATTCCGAGGTTTAAGTCCCACTGATTGTAGTAACTCATGAAATTTGTTCCCTCTCACTTTGAAAACCAAATGTTATGAGGATTTGTCTTCCCCATGAGGGCTCCCTAGTGTGCTAGTCTGTTTCTTGCCCTTCACTGTGCCCCCTACTTACTCCCAATCACGGACAGCCATGATTTGTTTTGCTCCCAAACCACATCTCTGCCCTTCTTACCTTCTTTGATGTGGCCTCTTCTCTATCTTTAGTTGTGGAGTTTATTCTGCCAGTCTTTGGGTCATTTTCTGGGTTATTTGTGCTGGTGTGAATGTTATCTAGTTGTATCCATGAGACAAGACAAGCTTAGGGTCCTCCTACTCTGCCATCTTTCCAGCCTCTCTACCCATTTCTTTTTGATTATTAGAGTTTCTGTCTCTCTACTTACATTACTTATTTATTCTTGCAGGTTTTTCCTTTTTCCATTGGAGCCCTTAGTATATTAGCCATAGTTATTTTAAATTCCTGGTATAATAATGCCAACATCACTACCATATCTGAGTCTGGTTAAGATGTTTGTCCTGTTTCTTTAAATGATGTTTTTGCCGTTTAGTATGTCCTGTAATTTTTTGTTGAAAGTCATGCATTATGTACTAGGCAAAAGGAACTATAATAAATAAGCCTTCAGTGATGTGGTGGTAAGGTTTGTGTGGGGATGGGAAGCATCCTATAGTCTTATGATTAAGATCTCAATCTTTTAGTGAGCTTGTATCCCTTGTAGAGTATTTACTCCACACCTATTTTTCAATTTCTTCCAGTGTGGGACAGGATGGCTAGAGGGGTATGAGTTGGGCATTTTCCTTTCTCCAGATTAGTCAAGCTCTGAGAGAAACCCAATAAGTTCTGGTAAAATGGTTGCCCTCGAGGTCATGCCTTGTTAAGAAGAGAATGCTCTGGCTCTGGCATATTTAAAAATATTTATTTTTCCTTCCCTCTGCTGGAAGCAGGAGGGGATTTTTCTCCAGGCTTTATTGGTAGAGCTCCTGGAAGTAAAACCCACAAAAATGTGGATTCACTTCCCTAAGTTATTCTCTGTATCTGTCTTTCTCTCTAATTTTGGTGGCAGCAGTTTCCTGTGACTTCTCTGATGGATTTAAGAAGAATTGTTAATTTTCATTATGTTCACCTTTTTACTTGTTTTTTTTTTTTTTTTTTTAGGGTGGATTAACAACTTCCAAGCCCCTTATATGCTGGATAGGAAACTGGAAGTCTCTTCATAGTGTTTTAATGTTAATGTAGACATTTACCATTTTCCTGCTCTTATTACCTTCTTTGGATTTGAGTTGTTGTCTAGTGTCATTTCCTTTTACTTGAAGGACTTTATTTTATTTTTTTAGATTTTATTTTATTTATGTGAGAGAGAGAGAGCCAGAGCGAGAGAGATCACAGAGGGAGAGGGAAGGGGAGAAGCAGACTCGCCACTGAGCAGAAAGCCTGATGCGGGGCTCATTCCAAGGATCCTAAGATCATGACCTGAGCAGAAGGCAGACACTTAACTGAGCCACCCAGGTGCCCCAACTTGAAGGACCTTAGTATTTTTTTGGTACAAATTTTTTAAGAATTGAAATTCAGTTTAATTAACATATACTGTATTATTAGTATCAGAGGTGGAATTTAGTGATTCATCAGTTGCATATAATACCAAGTGCTCATTCATTCAAGTGCCCTCCTTAATGTCCATCACCAGTAACCCCATCCCCCCCCCACCTCCCCTCCAGCAACCCTCAGTTTGTTTCCTATGATTAAGAGTCTCCTATGGTTTGCCTCCCTCTGTGTTTTTGTCTAATTTTTCCTTCCCTTCCCCTATGTTCATCTGTTTTGTTTCTTAAATTCCACATATGAGTGAAATTCTATGATAATTATCTTTCTCTGACTGACTTATTTTGCATAGCATAATACCCTGTAGTTCCATCCATGTCATTGCAAATGGCAAAATCTCTTTCTTTTTGATGGCTAAGTAATATTCCATTGTGCGTGTGTGTGTGTGTGTGTGTGTATATATATATATATATATATATATATATACATATATATATCTCACATCTTCTTTATCCATTCATCTGTTGAAGGACATCTTGGCTCTTTCCATAGTTTGGCTATTGTGGACATTGCTGCTATAAACATTGGGGTGCAGGTGCCCCTTTGAATGTTTGTATACTTTGGATAAATACCTAATAGTGCAATTGCTGGGTCATAGGGTAGCTCTATTTTTAACTTTTTGAGGAACCTCCATACTGTTTTCCAGAGTGGCTGCACCAGTTTGCATTCCCACCAAGAGTGTGAGAGGGTTCCCCTTTCTCCACATCCTCGCCAACATCTGTTGTTTCCTGAGTTTTTTCATTGTGGTTTTGATCTGTAATTTCCCTGATGCTAAGTGATGTTGAGCATTTTTTCATGTGTCTGTTGGCCATTTGGGTGTCTTCTTTGGAGAAATGTCTGTTCGTGTCTTCTGCCCATTTCTTGACTGGATTATTTGTTTTTTTGGGTGTTGAGTTTGATAAGTTATTTATAGATTTTAGATACTAGCCATTTATCTGATAAGACATTTGCAAATATCTTCTCCCATTCCATAGGCTGCCTTTTAGTTTTGTTGACTGTTTCCTTTGCTGTGCAGAAGCTTTTTATCTTGATGAAGTCCCAGTAGTTCAGTTTTGCTTTTGTTTCCCTTGCCTTTGGAGACATGTCTATCAAGAAGTTGCTGTAGCAAACGTCAGAGAGGTTGCTGCTTGTGTTCTTTAGGATTGTGATGGATTCCTGTCTCACGTTTAGGTCTTTCATCCATTTTGAGTTTATTTTTGTGTATGGTGTAAGAAAATTGTCCAGTTTCATTCTTCTGCATGTGGCTGTCCAATTTTCCCAACATCATTTATTGAAGAGACTCTCATTTCCATGGGATATTCTTTCCTGCTTTGTCAAAGATTAGTTGACCATAGAGTTGGGGGTCCATTACTGGGCTGTCTATTCTGTTCCATTGATCTATGTGTCTGTTTTTGTGCCAGTACCATACTGTCTGGATGATTACAGCTTTGTAATAGAGCTTGAAGTCTGGAATTGTGATGTCGCCAGCTTTCCTCTTCTTTTTCAACATTCCTCTGGCTATTCGAGGTCTTTTCTGGTTCCATACAAATTTTAGGTTGTTTGTTCCAGCTCTGTGAAAAATGTTGATGGTATGTTGATAGGGATTGCACTGAATGCATAGATTGCTCTGGGTAGCATAGACATTTTAACAATATTTATTCTTCCAATCCATGAGCATGGAATGTTTTTCCATTTCTGTATGTCTTCCTCAAATTCTTTCATAAATGTTCTGTAGTTTTTAGAGTACAGAGACATTAACTCTTTGGTTAGGTTTATTCCTAGATGTTTTATGCTTTTTGGTGCAATTGTAAATGGGATCAATTCCTTGATTTCTCTTTCATCTGCCTCATTGTTAGTGTATAGAAATGAGACTCAGCGGCGCCTGGGTGGCTCAGTTGGTTAAGCGACTGCCTTCAGCTCAGGTCATGATCCTGGAGTCCCGGGATTGAGTCCCACGTCGGGCTCCCTGCTCAGCAGGTAGTCTGCCTCTCTCTCTGACCCTCCCCCCTCTCATGCTCTCTCTCTCTCTCATTCTCTCTCTCAAATAAATAAATAAAATCTTTAAAAAAAAAGAGAGAAATGAGACTCATTTCTTTGCATTGATTTTATATCCTGTGACTTTGCTGAATTCCTGTATGAGTTCTAGCAATTTGGGGTGGAGTTTTTTGGGTTTTCTACATAGAGAATCATGTCATCTGTGAAGTGTGAGAGTTTGATTTCTTCTTTGCCGATTTGGATGCCTTTTATTTCTTTTTGTTTTCTCATTGCTGAGTCTAGGACTTACAGTACTGTGTTGAACAACAGTGGTGATAGTGGACATCCCTGCTGCGTTCCTGACCTTGGGGGAAAAGGTTTCAGTTTTTCCCCATTGAGGATGATATTTGCTATGTGCTTTTCATATATGGCTTATGATATTGAGGTATGTTCCTTCTATCCATAAACTTCAGAGTTTTTATCAAGAAAGGATGCTGTATTTTGTCAAATGCTTTTTCTGCATCTATTGAGAGGATCATATAGTTCTTATCCTTTCTTTTATTAATGTGATGTAGCACATTGATTGATTTGCAGATGTTGAACCACCCTTGTGGCCCAAGAATAAATCCCACTTGGTTGTGGTGAATAATTCTTTTAATGTACTGTTGGATCTTATTAGCTAGTATCCTGGTGAGAATTTTTGCATCCATGTTCAGGGATAGTGGTCTGTAATTCTCCTTTTTGGTGGGGTCTTTGTCTGGTTTTGGGATCAAGGTAATGCTGGTCTCATAGAATGCGTTTGGAAGTTTTCCTTCCATCTCGATTTTTTGAAACAGTGTCAGAAGAATAGGTACTAGTCTTTCTTTAAATGTTTGGTAGAATTTCCCTGGGAAGCCATCTGGCCCTGGACTCTTATTTGTTGGGAGATTTTTAAAAAGATTTTATTTATTTATTTAGGAGAGAGAGAGTGAGTGGGTGAGAAAACGAGTGGGGGTGGGGGGGGAGAGGAGAGGAGAGGGACAAGCACACTCCCCACTAAGTAGGGAACCTGAGCTGAAGGCCGATGCTTAACCGACTGAGCTACCCAGGTTCCACTTGTTGGGAGATTTTTGATTACTGTTTCAATTTCCTTGTTGGTTATGGGTCTGTTCAGGTTTTCTATTTCTTCCTGTTTCGGTTTTGATAGTTTATATGTTTGTAGGAATGCATCCATTTCTTACAGAGTGCCTAATTTTTTGGCATATAATTGCTCATAATATTCTCTTATAATTGTTTGTATTTTTTCAGTGGTGGTTGTGATCTCTCCTCTCTCATTCATGATTTTATTTATTTGGGTCCTTTCTGTTTTCTTTTGGATAGGTCTAGCTAGGGGGTTATGGATCTTATTTGTTCTTTTAAAGAACCAGCTCCTAGTTTCATTAATTTGTTCTACTATTCTTTGGATTTCTATGTCATTGATTTCTGCTCTAATCTTTATTATTTCTCTTCTCCTAGGCTTTATTTGCTCTTCTTTCTCCAGCTCCTTTAGGTGTAAAGTTAGGTTGTGTATCTGAGACTTTTCTTCTTTCTTGAGAAAGGCCTGTATTGCTATATACTTCCCTCTTAGGACTACCTTTGCTGCATCCCAAAGGTTCTGAACTGTCGTGTTTTCATTTTCATTTGTTTCCATGTAATTTTTAAATTCTTGCTTAATTTCCTGGCTGACCCATTCATTATTTAGTAGGATGCTCTTTAACCTCCATGTATTTGTGTTTCTTCCAAATTTTCTCTTGTAATTGAGGTCAAGTTTTAAAGTGTTGCGGTTTGAAAATATGCAATGTATAATCTCAATCTTTTGGTATGGGTTGAGACCTGATTTGTGACCCAGTATGTGATCTATTGTGGAGAATTTTCCATGTGCATTCAAGAAGAATGCATTCCTTTGCTTTAGGATGAAATGTTCTGAATATATCTGTGAAGTCTATCTGGTCCAGTGTGTTATTCAAAGCCCTTGTTTCCTTGTTGATCTTCTGCTTAGATGATCTGTTCATTGCTGTGAGTGGGTGTTAAAGTCCCCTACTATTGTTATATTATTATCAACATGTTTCTTTAATTTTGTTATTAATTGGTTTATATAATTGGCTGCTCCCATGTTAGGGGCATAAATATTTACAATTGTTAGATCTACTTGTTGGATAGACCCTGTAATTATGATACTGTGTCCTTCCTCATCTCTTGTTAGAATCTAGTTTGTCTGATAAGGATTGCTGCTCCAGCTATCTTTTGATGTCCATTAGCATGATAAATGGTTCCCCATGCCCTCACTTTCAATCTTGGAGTGTCTTTGGTCTAAAATGCATCTCTTAAAGATAGCATATCAATGGGTCTTTTTTTTTTTTTAAATCCAATCTGATACCCTGTGTCTTTTGATTGGAGCATTTAGCCCATTCAGAATAATTATTGAAAGGTATGAATTTAGTGCCATTGTATTACCTGTATATTTACTGTTTGTGTAGATTGTTCCTTTCCTTTCCTTTCTGGCCTTACTTTTGGGCTCTCTCTTCACTCAAAGGATCCCCTTTAATATTTCTTGCAAGGCCGGTTTAGTGTGAATTCCTTTAGTTTTTGTTTGTCCCTAGGAACTCTTTATCTCTCCTTTTATTCTGAATGACAGCCTTGCTAAAGTATTATTGGCTGCATATTTTTCCCATTTAGCACATTGACTATATCATGCCAGTCCTTTCTGGCCTGCCAGGACCCTGTGGACAGGTCTGCTGCTAGCCTTATATTTCTACCCTTGTAGGTTAAGGACCTTTTGTTCTGTGCTACCTTCAGGATTTTCTCTGTATTTCTGAAATTTACAAGCTTCACTATTATATGTTGGGTTGTTGACCTATTTTTATTGATTTTGAGGGGGTTTCTCTGTGCCTCTTGGACTTGAATGCCTATTTCCTTCTGCAGATTAGGGAAGTTCTCAGCTATAATTTGTTCAAGTAAACCTTCTGCCCACTACCCCTTGTCTTCTGGGACACCTATTATTTGAATATTATTGTGCTTTATGGTATCGCTGATTTCTCAAAGTCTCCCTTCATAACCTAGTCTTTTGTTTTTCTTTTTCTCAGCTTCCTTCCTTTCCATCATTTTGTCTTGTATATCACTCTCTCTTCTGCCTTGTTTATCCTAGCAGTTAGAGCCTCCTATTTTGACTGCATCTCAGTAATAGCATTTTTAATTTCAGCCTGATTAGATTTTAGTTCCTTTTTTTTGATTATATTAAAGTTGACCAAAAATGGTACTTAAAGCTATCAGGCAATTAGGGCTTTAAGAAAAACCATATTTTGACTAAAAGGAAACGTTTTCTTGGAACCTTTCATTGTTATGGCTTAAATTTCCTTAAAAAAAAAATAACTTTCTGGGGGGAGGAGCAAGATGGTGGAGGAGTAGGAGACCTAAATTTCGTCTGGTCCCAGGAATTCAGCTAGATAGGGATCAAACCATTCTGAACACCTATGAACTCAACAGGAGATCAAAGAAAAGAATAGCAGCAACTCTCTGAACAGAAAAGCGACCACTTTCTGGAAGGTAGGACATGCGGAGAAGTGAATCCAAGGCGATATTCAGGAAAATAGATGGCGGCGGAGAGGGCCTCCGTCAGCTGCTATGGGCAAGTGATAGAGCAGGCAGCGGAGCACAAAATCGGAACTTGTAGAAGTCAGCTTTGCTGAGGGATGTCACTCCAGTGGCTAAGCGGGGGGTGGAACCCTCTCTGGGACAGTGTGGTCTCAGGACCCTCGGGGTCACAGAAAGACCGGGGGTGCCTGAATGCAGCAGAGCTCCCAGGTATCGGAGCGGGGAAGCTGGCTGCAGAGATGGAGCCGAGGAGTGGGCTCTCAGCTCGGGGTTGCCATAAACCTTGATCCACAGCACAGTCGGGCCATTGCTCTTCCAGCAGGGACCCAACAAGTGGCAGATCCAGGGAGACTCCCCTTCCTCCCCTGGGAGGAGTGGCGTGGGAGTGCACCGCAGGGATCTGCTGGGCTTGGAGACTCCACACGGGGTCAGGTGCCAGAGATAGAAATACTCGATCACTGGCCAGGTGAGCACGGAGTGTGGCCGGAGACCGGGGAGATGGGAGTGACTGACTGCTTTTCTCTGGGGGCACACTGAGGAGTGGGGCCCCGAGTTCTCAGCTCCTCCAAGGCAGAGATTGGGAGGCCACCATTTTCACTCTCGTCCTCCAAAGCTGTATGGAAAGCTTGCAGGGAACAAAAGCTCTGGAGAGCAAACCCGAGCAGATTACTTAGCCTGGACCTGGCAAGGGTGGGGCAATTCTGCCTCTGGCAAAGACATTTGTGAACCATGGCAACAGGTCCCTCCCCCAGAAGATCAGCAAGAACAGCCAGCCAAGACCAAGTTTACCCATCAATGAGAACGGCAGAACTCCAGTGCTAGGGGAATACTGCACATAGAATTCATAGCCTTTCCCCCCTATTCTTTAGTCTTTCAAAGTTAATTTTTAAAATTTTCTTTCGTTTTCTATTTTTTTTTGAATTTTTCTTTCTCCCTTTTTCAACCAACATCTTAATCCCTTTTTTAAAAATCTTTTTTATTTTTCATTTTTAGATTCATATTCTATCCCTTCATTGACTTAACCTTATTTTTGGTATATATATGTATAAGTTGTTCTCTCTTTAAAATTTTGGGATACAGTTTCTTCTAATAGACCAAAATATACCCTAAATCTCTAGTATATGGCTTTGTTCTAGTCTCCTGCCTTATCACATTATCCCCCCCTTTTTTAAAATTTCTCGTCTTTCTTTTTTCAACCAACTTATTATCTTATCAATTCCTTTTATAAAATCTTTTATAATATTCATCTTCACAGTCATATTCTATCCCTTCATTGTATTTACCCTTATATTTGTACATATATAAGTTTTTCTTTCTTTAAAATTTTGGGAGGCAGTTTCTTCTAACGGACCAAAATACACCAAAAATCTAGTGTGTGGCACTGATCTATTCACCAGACTGATCATATTTGATCATATTCTTTTTTTTTTCTTTTTTCTTTCTTTCCCTTTCATTCCCCCTGGTTTCAGGTCTCTTCTGATTTGTTTAGTGTATATATTTTTCTGGGGTCGTTGTTACTCTGTTAGCATTTTGTTCTCTCATTCATCTGTTCTCCTCTGGACAAAATGACAAGACAGAAAAACCCACCTTAAAAAAAAGAACAAGAGGCAGTACCAACTGCCAGGGACCTAATCAATATGGACATTAGTAAGATGTCAGAACTAGAGTTCAGAATGACGATTATAAAGATACTAGCTGGGCTTGAAAAAAGCATGGAAGATACTAGAGAAACCCTTTCTGGGGAAATAAAAGAACTAAAATCTAACCAAGTCAAAATCAAAAAGGCAAGGTGCAATCAGAAATGGAGGCTCTAACTGCTAGGATAAATGAGGCAGAAGAGAGAATTAGTGATATAGAAGACCAAATGATGGAGAATAAAGAAGCTGAGAAAAAGAGAGAGAAACAACTACTGGATCATGAGGGCAGAATTCGAGAGATAAGTGATGCCATAAGACCAAACAACATTAGAATAATTGGGATCCCAGAAGAAGAAGAAAGAGAGAGAGGGGCTGAAGGTATAATGAAGCAAATTATAGCAGAGAACTTCCTAATTTGGGGAAGGAAACAGGCATCAAAATCCAGGAGGTACAGGGAACCCCTCTCAAAATCAATAAAATTAGGTCAACACCCCAACATCTAATAGTAAAACTTATGAGTCTCAGAGACAAAGAGAAAATCCTGAAAGCAGCTCGGGAGAAGAGATATGTAACCTACAATGGCAGGAACATTAGATTGGCAACAGACCTATCCACAGAGACCTGGCAGACCAGAAAGGACTGGCATGATATATTTAATAGAGCACTAAATGAGAAGAATATGCAGCCAAGAATACTATATCCAGCTAGGCTACCATTGAAAATAGAAGGAGAGATAAAAACTTCCAGGACAAACAAAAACTAAAGGAATTTGCAAACATGAAACCAGCCCCACAAGAATTATTGAAAGAGGTCCTCTAAGCAAAGAGAGAGCCTAAAAGTAACATAGACCAGAAAGGAACAGAGACAATATACAGTAACAGTCACCTTACAGGCATTACAATGGCACTAAATTCCTATCTTTCAATAGTTACCCTGAATATAAATGGGTTAAATGCCCCAATCAAAAGACACAGGGTATCAGATTGGATAAAAAAAACAGGGTCTATTGATATGCTGTCTGCAAGAGACTTATTTTAGACCCAAAGACACCTCCAGATTGAAGGTGAGAGGTGGAAAACCATTTACCATGCTAATGGACACCAAAAGAAAGCTGGGGTGGCAATCCTTATATCAGACAAATTGATTTTAAACCGAAGACTATAATAAGAGATGAGGAAGGACACTATATCCTACTTAAAGGGTCTACCCAACAAGAAGATCTAACAATTGTAAATATCTATGCCCCTAACATGGGAGCAGCCAATTATATAAGGCAATTAATAACAAAAGCAAAGAAACACATCGACAACAATACAATAATAGTAGGGGACTTTAACACCCCCCTCACTGAAATGGACAGATCATCTAAGCAAAAGATCAACAAGGAAACAAAGATTTTAACTGACACACTGGACCAAATGGACTTCACAGATATACTCAGAACGTTCCATCCCAAAGCAACAGAATACACATTCTTCTCTAGAGCCCATGGAACATTCTCCAGAATAGATCACATCCTAGGTCACAAATCATGTCTCAACTGGTACCAAAAGATTGGGATCATTCCCTGCCTATTTTCGGACCACAATGCTTTGAAACTAGAACTCAATCAGAGGAGGAAAGTTGGAAAGAACTCAAATACATGGAGGCTAAAGAGCATCCTATTAAAGAATGAATGGGTCAACCAGGAAATTGAAGAAGAATTAAAAATATTCATGGAAACAAATGAAAATGAAAACACAACTCTTCAAAATCTTTGGGATGTAGCAAAGGCAGTCCTAAGAGGAAAATATATAGCAATCCAATCCTTTCTCAAGAAACAAGAAAGGTCTCAAATACACAACCTAACCCTATACCTAAAGGAGCAGGAGAAAGAACAGCAAATAACTAAACCCAGCAGGAGAAGAGAAATAATAAAGATCAGAGCAGAAATCAATGAAATAGAAACCAAAAGAACAGTAGAACAGATCAACGAAACTAGGAGCTGGTTCTTCGAAAGAATTAATAAGATTGATAAACCCCTGGCCAGACTTATCAAAAAGAAAAGAGAAAGGACCCAAATCAACAAAATCATGAATGAAAGAGGAGAGATCACAACCAACACCAAAGACATACAAACAATTATAAGAACATACTATGAGCAACTCTATGCCAACAAATTAGATAACCTGGGAGAAATGGATGCATTCCTAGAGATGTATCAACTACCAAAAATGAACCAGAAAGAAATAGAAAACCTGAACAGACCTATAACCACTAAGGAAATTGAAGCAGTCATCAAAAATCTCCCAACAAATAAGAGCCCAGGGCCAGATGGCTTCCCAGGGGAATTCTGCCAAACATTTAAAGAAGAATTAATACCTATTCTTCTGAAACTGTTCCAAAAAATAGAAATGGAAGGAAAACTTCCAAACTCGTTTTATGAGGCCACCATTACCTTGATCCCCAAACCAGACAAAGACCTCATCAAAAAGGAGAATTACAGACCAATATCCCTGATGAAAATGGATGCAAAAATTCTCACCAAAATACTAGCCAATAGGATCCAACAGTACATTAAAAGGATTATTCACCACGACCAAGTGGAATTTATCCCTGGGCTGCAAGGTTGGTTCAACATGTGCAAATCAATCAATGTGATACAATACATTAATAAAAGAAGAAGAACCATAGGATCCTCTCAATAGATGCAGAAAAAGCATTTGACAAAGTACAGCATCCTTTCTTGATCAAAACTCTTCAGAGTATAGGGATAGAGGGTACATACCTCAATATCATAAAAGCCATATATGAAAAACCTATAGTGAATATCATTCTCAATGGGGAAAAACTGAGACCTTTCCCCCTAAGGTCAGGAACGTGGCAGGGATGTCCAGTATCACCACTGCTATTCAACATAGTATTAGAAGTCCCAGCCACAGCAATCAGATAACAAAAAGAAATCAAAGGCATCCAAATTGGCAGAGAAGAAGTCAAACTCTCACTCTTTGCAGACGATATGATACTTTATGTGGAAAACCTAAATGACTCCACCCCAAAACTGCTAGAACTCATACAGGAATTCAGTAAAGTGGCAGGATATAAAATCAATGCACAGAAATCAGTGGCATTCCTATACACCAACAACAAGACAGAAGAAAGAGAAATTAAGGAGTCGATCCCATTTACAATTGCGCCCCAAACCATAAGATACCTAGGAATAAATCTTACCAAAGAGGCAAAGAATCTGTACTCAGAAAAGTATAAAATACTCATGAAAGAAATTTAGGAAGACACAAAGAAATGGAAAAATGCTCCATGCTCTTGGATTGGAAGAACAAATATTGTGAAGATGTCAATGCTACCTAGAGCAATCTACACATTTAATGCAATCCCTATCAAAATACCATCCACTTTTTTCAAAGAAATGGAACAAATAATCCTAAAATTATATGGAACCAGAAAAGACCCTGAATATCCAGAGGAATGTTGAAAAAGAAGAGGAAAGCTGGCGGCATCACAATTCTGGACTTCAAGCTCTATTACAAAGCTGTCATCATCAAGACAGTATGGTACTGGCACAAAAACAGACACATAGATCAATGGAACAGAATAGAGAGCCCAGAAATGGACCCTCAACTCTATGGTCAACTCATCTTTGACAAAGCAGGAAAGAATGTCCAATGGAAAAAAGACAGTCTCTTTAACAAATGATGTTGGGAAAATTGGACAGCCACATGCAGAAGAATGGAACTGGACCATTTCTTTACACCACACACAAAAATAAACTCCAAATGGTTGAAAGACCTCAATGTGAGACAGGAGTCCATCAAAATCCTAAAGGAGAACACAGGCAGCAACCTCTTCGACCTCAGCTGCAACAACTTCTTCATAGAGACATCGCCAAAGGCAAGGGAAGCAAGGGCAAAAATGAACTATTGGAACTTCATCAAGATCAAAAACTTTTGCACAGCAAAGGAAAGCCCACAAAACCAAAAGACAATCGACAGAATGGGAGAAGATATTTGCAAATGACATATTAGATAAAGGGCTAGTATCCAAAATCTATAAATAACTTCTTAAACTCAACACCCAAAGAGCCATTAATCCAATCAACAAATGAGCAGAAAACATGAACATTTCTGTTCATTCAAGACATTTCTGCAAAGAAGACAACCAAATGGCCAACAGACACATGAAAAAGTGCTCAACATCACTCGGAATCAGGGAAATCCAAACAAAAACCTCAATGAGATACCACCTCACACCAGTCAGAATGACTAAAATTAACAAGTCAGGAAACGCCAACAAGATGTTGGTGGGGATGCAGAGAAAGGGGAACCCTCCTACACTGTTGGTGGGAATGTAAGCTTGTGCAACCACTCTGGAAAACAGTATGGAGGTTCCTCAAAAAGTTGAAGATAGAGCTACCATACGACCCAGCAATTGCACTACTGGGTATTTACCCCAAAGATACAAATGTAGGGATCCGAAGAGGTATGTGCACCCATGTTTATATCAACGATGTCCACAATAGCCAAACTATGGAAAGAGCCAAGATGTCCATCAACAGATGAATGGATAAAGAAGATGGGGTTTATATACACAATGGAATATTATGCAGCCATCAAAAAAACGAAATCTTGCCATTTGCAACGACATGGATGTGACTAGAGGGTATTATGCTAAGCGAAATAAGTCAATCAGAGAAAGACATGTATCATATGATCTCACTGATGTGAGGAATTCTTAATCTCAGGAAACAAACTGAGGGTTGCTGGAGTGGTGGCGGGTGGGAGGAATGGGGTGGCTGGGTGATAGACATTGGGGAAGGTATGTGCTATGGTGAGTGCTGTGAATTGTGTAAGACTGTTGAATCACAGACTTGTACCTCTGAAACAAATAATACATTATATGTTAAAAAAAGAAAGATAGTAGGAAGAGAAAGATGAAGGGGGGGATTTGGAGGGGGAGACGAACCATGAGATACTATGGACTCTGATAAACAAACTGAGGGTTCTCGAGGGGAGGGGGATAGGGGGATGGGTTAGCCTGGTGATGGGTATTAAAGAGGGCACGTATTGAATGGAGCACTGGGTGTTATATGCAAACAATGAATCGTGGAACAGTACATCAAAAACTAATGATGTAATGTATGGTGATTAACATAATAAAATAAAATTAAAAAATAACTTTACATAAGTTAAAATTAGCATTTTCACAAATACTAACAGAGTTACTAAATGAAATATTAAGAGCAAAACAAAAAAACTTGATTAACAAGGAAGTTGAATGTTTTATTATTAAAGTATTTATCTTCCTGCAAGGCTGTTGCTTCATTGTATAAAAATAACACGAGCAAGTGCAGTATATTGCAAAATTAAGGTAGTATTGTTCTTTATTTGACACTATACAACTAACAAACCTTTCTCTACTGCAAATTATTTCCAATGGAAAGATAATTTAAGTAGTTTGACCCCCATCCAGGGATAGATATAAGGAAGTTATAATATTCCCTAAAGCTGAAGGTAACAATGTCATCCTTGAATTACGTAATTTTTATCACTAGTTTTTAACCACAGATAATTTCAGGATTCTGAATATCATAACTGGAACATAAAAATCAGAGTGGGTGTTGCAAAAACAGATGCATATTGTTTTTCTGCAATTATTATAAAGTTAAGGGGTATTTTCTTCCATTAGCATTGTTGCAAGTAGTTTATTTTTCAATTGGTATTGCTAATAGTTGCTATTTTATTTAATTTATTTTTTACTTTTATTTTTTTAAGGATTTTATTTATTTATTTGACAGAGAGAGAGACAGTGAGAGAGGGAACACAAGCAGGGGGAGTGGGAGAAGGAGAAGCAGGCTTCCCGCTGAGCAGGGAGCCTGACGTGGGGCTCTATCCCAGGACCCTGAGATCAAGACCTGAGCCGAAGGCAGACGCTTAACGACTGAACCACCCAGACACTCCAATAGTTGCTATTTTAAATCCTCTGTGTACCACTAATTTAAGACAACTATGCTAGATTAAGTTGTTTCACACTAGTTTATTTAGGGGTTCCATTTTCACTGCTCAATAGATTTTATGTATTTCTCATACGCTTCTTCACTCATTAATTCATCCAGTTCTGAAGGATTACTGAGTGCTATCTTGATCAGCCAACCATCTTCATAAGAAGATTTGTTGACAAGTCCTAGATTTTCTGGAAGAGCTTCATTAATTTCAGTTACTTCTCCTGATGGAGAAGAATCAAGTTTAGCAGCTAGTCTAGCAGCTTTCACACTTTCCAAAGCACCAAAGTCCTCTTGTTTGTTCAGTTTTATCCCAGCTTCAGGCAGACTAGAGTAAACAACATCCCTCAAAGCTTCCTGTGCAAAATTGCTGATTCTCATTGTTGCAGTACCATTTTCTGTTGTTATCCATTCATGTTTGTCTGTGAATTTACATGGAGAGCAGAGCAGAGCCCCTGCACAGCACCTGATGGCGCCCGCCCTCAGCCCCTGGCCGTGGCAGGCAGGGTGAGTTAGGTGTGGAGGCGACCGACGTGCAGGCTGCTGGCCACAGTCTACCCGCTCTGCACTGCTTGCAGTGCCATGTTCACAGAGGTGCCTAGATTTTAGTTCTTTTATTTGTATAGTAAGCAATTTTTTAGTGTCTTCTATGCTTTTTTCAAGCCCAGCTAGTATCTTTATAATTGTTGTTTTCAATTCTAGTTTTGACATCTTATATCCATATTGATTAAATCAATGGCAGAGAGTACTACCTCCTGTTATTTCTTTTGCAGTGAATTTCTCTTTCTAGTCATTGTGTACAGAAAAGAAAGGAGGAAAGAAAAAAACCCCAGCAAAAACAGCAATAACAACAACAACAACTTCAGGACGTTTTCCTGGTGTATGCTGTGTACACTCTGCTGTTGTTTTTGGCTGTTCTTTCCCACTGGTCCTTCTCTACAGAGTTCTTCCTTGCTTGTAGTGGGGAGTGTTTGGACCTTTGACTAGGTGTGCTTTGATTTATTTGTGAAGTTAAGCCTGTAAAGGAAAATAGAAAAGAAAAGGAGAAAAAATAAAAATAAAAACAAGCCTGATCCAAGACAAGAGAAAAGGAAATGGAACAAAAATTGATACCAACATACAAACAAACTTTAAGCCTGATTCTAAGAAATAAGAAACAAGGAGGCAATGAATAATAGGGAAAGAAGAGAAAGAAAAAAAAAAAAAAAAAAAAGGAGCCTGAACTGAAAACTAAGAGGAAACAAACAAATCAACAAATGAACAAAAGATTATAAGCCTGATACGAAAAGAGAAAAGGGAAAAATATATAAAATAAGGGATAAAGAATAAAAATAAGAAATAGAAGAATAAATAATGTAAAAAAATTTTAAAAATTAAGGAAAGAGAAAAAAAAAAGTAGCAAGCCTGGTCCTATTTCCACTGAAAGCTGATGTTTTGGAGCTTTCTTTAATCAGTAGATTTAGTCGATGCGGGGGCCTGTGTTGGTTTTCGGGGCGGGGGAGGCCTGCTGGGCTGGCTCACAAGCTGACTTGCCCTTGTACAGATGCCCCTGCCAGGCCAGGGGGGCGGGGTTTAGTGTAGGGGACTCCAGCCTCCACTGGAGGCGCTGTGTTTCTCCCTAGAGTCCGGCTCTGCTGGTGGGCAGGAGGCGGGAAGGGTGGTGGAGGAGGGAGAATATGGCGTCACCCTGCCCTCTTGTCCCTGGGGTGTGGAATTCCTAGCCACCGCTGTTTAGGAGGCCCTCTTAGAAAAGCGAACAGTTTTTTTTTTTTTTTTTTTTCAGTTCCCTGCCCTAACCTGTCTATGCCCATGCCCTCGGCAGGCCCAGAGCCATAGATTTCCTGTATTTTATCTCTGGCTGGTGGCTGGGATTCAAAACTCCATGTGTTATAGGGCCTGGTAGGGTGCGTGCCTCCTCCCAACCCCTGGCAGAGAGGTTCGGGGTGGATCCAGGACCATCCCGTCCCCAAAAGCCATCCCACAGTGCTCGTGCAGAGGCTGGAGTTTATCGTAACCCTTGGTGAAAAGCTGGAACCAGGTTATCAGCCGTCTGCACTCTTCTACTCCCTTTTGCCCCAGAAAAGCTGTCGCAGAGGCTTGAATCTATCGTGGCAGACAGCGAGAAGCAGCGGCCAGATTATCTGCAATCGGCTTGAGTCTCTGTGCTCTGCTCAGTTCAGCCCCAGAAAAGCAGCTGCTAGGTGAGCACACAGAGGTTTAAGCCTACTGTGTCTCACAGTGAAAAGTTAAGAGGTTTTGTGCCCTCTGTGTCCACCTCTGACCCTGCTGCTGAGCCCCGCCCAGTGATTCCCTGGCTGGCCTTTGGTCTTTGGAGAGGCAAAATACGCTCTTCCTAATGCCCTCTGGGAAGGGGAGTGATCGCTCCCTGAGTGACCCAGGGGATCGCCTCTCAGAGGCTTTTATGCTGTCGAAACCCGCTGTGACACTTTCTCCCTCTTCCTGACTTTGCTCTGTGAAATGGGTTCCCTCCTCTTCTGGCCTCGTGGCTTCAAACGTCGCATCTGCCTGATTCTCACGCTCCAACTGTGTAGATTGTTTCCTTAATCCTCCAATCCTCTTCCTAGTTGTCCAAAATAGTTGAATGTTGATCTAGCTGTATTTGAAGGATGAGGCAAGATCAGGGTCCCCCTACTACTCTGCCATCTTACCTCCCATCCGCTTTAGTATTTCTTATAAGGTAGGTCTGCCAGCAATAAATTCTGTCTTTGTTTAGGGGGGATATCTTCATTTTGCTTTCATTTTTGTAGTATGCTTTTGCTGGATATAAAATTCTTGTTTGACAGATATTTTTTTTCATTCAGTGCATTGAATATGTCATTCCACTGTCTTTTGGCTGCCTTTTTTTTTTTTTTTTAAGATTTTATTTATTTATTTGACAGAGAGAGACAGAGAGAGGGAACACAAGCAGGGGGAGTGGGAGAGGGAGAAGCAGTCTCCCCCGCTGAGCAGGGAGCCTGATGCGGGGCTCAATCCCAGGACCCTGGGATCATGACCTGAGCCGAAGACAGACGCTTAATGACTGAGCCACCCAGGCGCCCCTGGCCTCTTGATTAATATGAGCAATTAGCTGTTAATCATATTTTCAGTTCATATTACAAGTCATTTTTCTTTTGCTGCTTTCAAAATTTTCTCTTTTGGTTTGGTTTTCAAGAATGTGACTATGATGTATCAAGGTGTGGACTTTTTGTATTTATCCTGCTTGGAGTTCATTAAACTTATTGGATGTTTAGATTATTCTTTTCTTTTTTATCAAATTTGAGAAGTTATTTTGCCCCCCTTTTCCTTTCTCCCCTCTCCTTCTGGGACTTAAGTTACATGTATTTTGGTACATTTGCTATTTTCTCACAGGTCTCTGAGATGCTGTTCATGTTTCTTCAAATCATTAATCTGTCTGTTTTTCAGACGGGATAATTTGTACTGATCTATTTTTAGACTCGGTGATTCCATCTTCTGTGTAGTGTACTCTGTTATCTTGACTCTTATTGAGTACCTCTAGTGAATTTTTCATTTCAGTTATTGTACTTTTCAGTTCCAGAATTTCCATTTTGGTTTTTTCTTTTAGTTGACTATATCTGTTTATTGGTTCATTGTTGTCACATTTTAGTTTATTTTTAAAAAAGATTTATTCATTAAAGAAGAGAGAGAGAGAGCGCGCTGGAGGGAGAGAGAGAATCTCAAGCAGATTTCCTGCTGAGTGCAGAGCCTGATGTGGGGCTCGATCCCACAATCCTGAGATTATGACCTGAGAGCCAAAATCAAGAGTCAGATGCTTAACTGAGTGAGCCTTCCAGGAGCCCCATATGTTAGTTTATTGTTTATGGTTTCCTTTGGCTTTTTGAACATATTTATAATAGCCTCTTTGAAATATTTGTCTGCTAAATCCAATGTCTAGGATCACACAGAGACAGTTTCTATCGACTGCTTCCCACCTCCTCAACTCAAAAATGGGGCACACTTTCCTGTTTCTTTGAATGTCTCATATTTTTTGTTGAAAAGTGAACATTTAAATAATATATTGTAGCATCTCTGGATTCTGACTTTTTTCTCTGGAAGGTTTTTGTGGTTGCTATTTAGTGCGTTTGTGTGCTTTTTGTTTAAAAACTTGTCTAGGGTTAATCTGTGAAATATCTCCCTTGCAGTGTGGCTACTGATGTATCTGCTCTTTTAAAAAAAAATTAATATTTTAAAAAATTTTATTATTTGTTTTTAAGACTTGCTTCCAAGGTGTTGCCCCTGTTTCTGAATAGCTTTGTTGTCTTCTTAGACAGATATTATTCTCTAACACCTCAAGCCAATAAGGCTTCCATCTTCTGTTTGTGAATGTGTGTGGGTAGGAGAGTAGATTTAATGTTCAGGCTGTTTTCCAGTGCCTGGCATTTAATTCCATTGGACTCTTTTGTATCTCTGCTGAACATGTGCACAGCCTCAGGGTTAGCCAGGAGTATGTGGCAAAACTGGGTTCTCTCTAGTCTCTGCTGTACACATGTGGAGGTTCAGCCAGGAATTTGCTTATTCCAACCATGAGTAGAGCCTTAGGCTAGTAGAGCATTTGGCTCTCCCTGCTTGCTTACCTCTGATATTTTTACTTATACCAGCAGCTTTTGGGCAGGGCTGTCACCTACCACTACAGATTAGTGAGCCCCCTTTGATTGCAGTAGAAAAGCTGCGGGTTGTTCCAGCCTGCGCCACCCTCGATAAACCTCCATTAATTGAACTTCTAGGAGGAGGGAGAGAAGCCATAGACCACAATGCCACAGATAACCATTGTTCTTACCCAAATTTCAGCAATTTAAAAATCATAAAAACTTCTTATATTGTTGTATGCCTTTTTTCAATTTTAGATTGCAGTGATTGTTTATGTCAATTTTGTCTTACTTTAAAGGTGTTTTTTGGGGAGTGGAGAGATTTGCCAATCTTAATCATAGCCAGAAGTCTGCTGATGATGTTAATTTTCATTGGTTGGTTAAGATGTTGTCTTTCACCAAAATATTTTTTCACTGTACATTTACTGTTTTTTCTTGTGTAATTAAGTAATTTGTGTATAGAGACTTTGAGAATGTATAAGTTTTGTTCTTCATCAAACCCCTCCTCCTATATTTAGCATTCATTGATATTTTCTGACTGATACAATTTTACTGTTATGGTAGCAAAATGGTGACTTTTCTGCTTGGCACTGTATTGAGAGGAATTTTCCTCTCTGTCCCTTTCCATCCATCCATCTATCCAGACATTATCAGTATGGATGTGCACATTCTTTTTTTTTATTGTTATGTTAATCCCCATACATTACAGCATCAGTTTTAGATGTAGTGTTCCATGATTCATTGTTTGTGCATAACACCCAGGGCTCCATGCAGAACGTGCCCTCCTCAATACCCATCACCAGGCTAACCCATCCTCCCACCCCCCTCCCCTCTAGAACCCTCAGTTTGTTTTTCAGAGTCCATCATCTCTCATAGTTCATCTACCCCTCCGATTTCCCCCCCTTCATTCTTCCCCTCCTGCTATCTTCTTCTTTTTTTTCTTAACATATATTGCATTATTTGTTTCAGAGGTACAGATCTGAGACTCAACAATCTTGCACAATTCACAGCGCTTACCACAGCACACACCCTCCCCAGTGTCTATCACCCGGTCACCCCATCCCTCCCACCCCACCCCCCACTCCAGCAACCCTCAGTTTGTTTCCTGAGATTAAGAATTCCTCATATCAGTGAGGTCATATGATACATGTCTTTCTCTGTTTGACTTATTTCACTCAGCATAATACCCTCCAGTTCCATCCACGTCATTGCAAATGGCAAGATCTCATTCCTTTTGATGGCTGCATAATATTCCATTGTATATATATATACCACATCTTCTTTATCCATTCATCTGTCGAAGGACATCTTGGCTCTTTCCACAGTTTGGCTATTGTGGACATTGCTGCTATAAACATCGGGGTGCACGTACCCTTTCGGATTCCTACTTTTGTATCTTTGGGGTAAATACCCAGTAGTGCAATTGCTGGATCATATGGTAGCTCTATTTTCAACTTTTTGAGGAACCTCCATACTGTTTTCCAGAGTGGCTGCACCAGCTTGCATTCCCACCAACAGTGTAGGAGGGTTCCCCTTTCTCCGCATCCCCGCCAACATCTGTCATTTCCTGACTTGTTAATTTTAGCCATTCTGACTGGTGTGAGGTGGTATCTCATTGAGGTTTTGATTTGGATTTCCCTGATGCTGAGCGATGTTGAGCACTTTTTCATGTGTCTGTTGGCAATTTGGATGTCTTCTTTGGACAAATGTCTGTTCATGTGTTCTGCCCATTTCTTGATTGGATTCTTTGTTCTTTGGGTGTTGAGTTTGATAAGTTCTTTATAGATTTTGGATACTAGCCCTTTATCTGATATGTCATTTGCAAATATCTTCTCCCGTTCTGTCGGTTCTCTTTTGGTTTTGTTGACTGTTTCCTTTGCTTTGCAAAAGCTTTTGATCTTGATGAAGTCCCAATAGTTCATTTTTGCCCTTGCTTCCCTTGCCTTTGGCGATGTTTCTAGGAAGAAGTTGCTGCGGCTGAGGTCGAAGAGGTTGCTGCCTGTGTTCTCCTTTAGGATTTTGATGGACTCCTGTCTCACATTGAGGTCTTTCAAGCATTTGGAGTCTATTTTTGTGTGTGGTGTAAGGAAATGGTCCAGTTTCATTCTTCTGCATGTGGCTATCCAATTTTCCCAACACCATTTGTTGAAGAGACTGTCTTTTTTCCATTGGACATTCTTTCCTGCTTTGTCGAAGATGAGTTGACCACAGAGTTGAGGGTCCATTTCTGGGCTCTCTATTCTGTTCCATTGATCTATGTGTCTGTTTTTGTGCCAGTACCATACTGTCTTGATGATGACAGCTTTGTAATAGAGCTGGAAGTCCGGAATTGTGATGCCGCCAGCTTTGCTTTTCTTTTTCAACATTCCTCTGGCTGTTTGGGGTCTTTTCTGGTTCCATACAAATTTTAGGATTATTTGTTCCATTTCTTTGAAAAAAGTGGATGGTATTTTGATGGGGATTGCATTAAATGTGTAGATTGCTCTAGGTAGCATTGACATCTTCACAATATCTGTTCTTCCAATCCATGAGCATGGAACGTTTTTCCATTTCTTTGTGTCTTCCTAAATTTCTTTCATGAGTATTTTATAGTTTTCTGAGTACAGATCCTTTGCCTCTTTGGTTAGATTTATGCCTAGGTATCTTATGGTTTGGGGCGCAATTGTAAATGGGATCGACTCCTTAATTTCTCTTTCTTCTGTCTTGTTGTTGGTGTATAGGAATGCCACTGACTTCTGTGCATTGATTTTATATCCTGCCACTTTACTGAATTCCTGTATGAGTTCTAGCAGTTTTGGGGTGGAGTCTTTGGGGTTTTCCACATAAAGTATCATATCATCTGCAAAGAGTGAGAGTTTGACTTCTTCTCTGCCAATTTGGATGCCTTTGATTTCTTTTTGTTGTCTGATTGCTGTGGCTGGGACTTCTAATACTATGTTGAATAGCAGTGGTGATAGTGGACATCCCTGCCGCGTTCCTGACCTTAGGGGGAAAGCTCTCAGTTTTTCCCCATTGAGAATGATATTCACTATAGGTTTTTCATATATGGCTTTTATGATATTGAGGTATGTACCCTCTATCCCTATACTCTGAAGAGTTTTGATCAAGAAAGGATGCTGTACTTTGTCAAATGCTTTTTCTGCATCTATTGAGAGGATCACATGATTCTTGTTCTTTCTTTTATTAATGTATTGTATCACGTTGATTGATTTGCGGATGTTGAACCAACCTTGCAGCCCAGGGATAAATCCCACTTGGTTGTGGTGAATAATCCTTTTAATGTACTGTTGGATCCTATTGGCTAGTATTTTGGTGAGAATTTTTGCATCCATGTTCATCAAGGATATTGGTCTGTAATTCTCCTTTTTGATGGGGTCTTTGTCTGGTTTGGGGATCAAGGTAATGGTGGCCTCATAAAACGAGTTTGGAAGTTTTCCTTCCATTTCTATTTTTTGGAACAGTTTCAGAAGAATAGGTATTAATTCTTCTTGAAATGTTTGGTAGAATTCCCCTGGGAAGCCATCTGGCCCTGGGCTTTTGTTTGTTGGGAGATTTTTGATGACTGCTTCAATTTCCTTAGTGGTTATAGGTCTGTTCAGGTTTTCTATTTCTCTCTGGTTCATTTTTGGTAGTTGATACATCTCTAGGAATGCATCCATTTCTTCCAGGTTATCTAATATGCTGGCATAGAGTTGCTCATAATGTGTTCTTAGAATTGTTTGTATTTCTTTGGTGTTGGTTGTGATCTCTCCTCTTTCATTCATGATTTTGTTGATTTGGGTCCTTTCTCTTTTCTTTTTGATAATTCTGGCCAGGGGCTTATCAATCTTGTTAATTCTTTCAAAGAACCAGCTCCTAGTTTCGTTGATCTGTTCTACTGTTTTTTTGGTTTCTATTTCATTGATTTCTGCTCTGATCTTTATTATTTCTCTTCTCCTGCTGGGTTTAGGCCTTATTTGCTGTTCTTTCTCCAGCTCCTCTAGGTGTAGGGTTAGGTTGTGTACTTGAGACCTTTCTTGTTTCTTGAGAAAGGCTTGTATTGCTATATCCTTTCGTCTTAGGGCTGCCTTTGCTGCATCCCAAAGATTTTGAATAGTTGTGTTTTCATTTTCATTGGTTTCTATGAATTTTTTTAATTCTTCTTCAATTTCCTGGTTGACCCATTCATTCCTTAGTAGGATGCTCTTTAGCCTCCATGTATTTGAGTTCTTTCCGACTTTCCTCTTGTGATTGAGTTCTAGTTTCAAAGCATTGTGGTCTGAAAATATGCAGGGAATGATCCCAATCTTTTGGTACCCATTGAGACCTGATTTATGACCTAGGATGTGATCTATTCTGGAGAATGTTCCATGGGCTCTAGAGAAGAATGTGTATTCTGTTGCTTTGGGATGGAATGTTCTGAATATGTCTGTGAAGTCCATTTGGTCCAGTGTGTCATTTAAAGTCTTTATTTCCTTGTTGATCTTTTGCTTAGACGATCTGTCCATTTCAGTGAGGGGGGTGTTAAAGTCCCCCACTATTATTGTATTGTTGTCGATGTGTTTCTTTGCTTTTGTTATTAATTGCCTTATATAATTGGCTGCTCCCATGTTAGGGGCATAGATATTTACAATTGTTAGATCTTCTTGTTGGATAGACCCTTTAAGTAGGATATAGTGTCCTTCCTCATCTCTTATTACAATCTTTGGTTTAAAATCTAATTTGTCTGATATAAGGATTGCCACCCCAGCTTTCTTTTGGTGTCCATTAGCCTGGTAAATGGTTTTCCACCCCCTCACTTTAAATCTGGGGGTGTCTTTGGGTCTAAAATGAGTCTCTTGCAGACAGCGTATCGGTGGGTCTTGTTTTTTAATCCAATTTGATAGCCTGTGTCTTTTGATTGGGGCATTTAGCCCATTTACATTCAGGGTAACTATTGAAAGATAGGAATTTAGTGCCATTGTATTGGCTGTAAGGTGACTGTTACTGTATATTGTCTGTGTTCCTTTCTGGTCTATGTTGCTTTCAGGCTCTCTCTTTGCTTAGAGGACCCCTTTCAAGATTTCTTGTAGGGCTGGTTTCGTGTTTGCAAACTCCTTTAGTTTTTGTTTGTCCTGGAAGCTTTTTATCTCTCCTTCTCTTTTCAATGACAGCCTAGCTGGATATAGTATTCTTGGCTGCATATTTTTCTCATTTAGTGCTCTGAATATATAATGCAGTCCTTTCTGGCCTGCCAGGTGTCTGTAGATAGGTCTGTTGCCAATCTAATGTTTCTACCATTGTAGGTTACATATCTCTTCTCCCGAGCTGCTTTCAGGATTTTCTCTTTGTCTCTGAGACTCGTAAGTTTTACTATTAGATGTCGGGGTGTTGACCTATTTTTATTGATTTTGAGAGGGGTTCTCTGTACCTCCTGGATTTGATGCCTGTTTCCTTCCCCAAATTAGGGAAGTTCTCTGCTATAATTTGCTCCATTATACCTTCTGCCCCTCTCTCTCTTTCTTCTTCTTCTGGGATCCCAATTATTCTAACGTTGTTTCGTCTTACGGTATCGCTTATCTCTCGAATTCTGCCCTCGTGATCCTGTAGTTGTTTATCTATCTTTTTCTCAGCTTCTTTATTTTCCATTATTCGGTCTTCTATATCACTGATTCTCTCTTCTGCCTCATTTATCCTAGCAGTTAGCGCCCCTATTATTGATTGCACCTCGTTAATAGCCTTTTTGATTTCTACTTCGTTAGATTTTAGTTCTTTTACTTCTCCAGAAAGGGTTTCTCTAAAAACTTCCATGCTTTTTTCAAGCCCAGCTAGTATCTTTAAAGTGATGATTCTGAACTCTAGATCTGACATCGTACTAATGTCTGTATTGAGTAGGTTCCTGGCAGTCGGTACTACCTCTTGTTCTTTTTGTTGAGGTGATTTTTTCCATCTTGTCATTTTGTCCAGAGGAGAATAGATGAATGAGAGAACAAAATGCTAACAGGGTAACAACGTCCCCAGAAAATATACTCTAAACAAATCAGAAAAGACCTGAAGCAGTGGGAAAAGAAAGGGAAAGAGAGAAAAAAGAAAAAGAAAAAAAAGGAAAAGAAAAAGATAAAGATAAAAACAAACAAAACCAGAAAAAAACAAACAAAAAAAACCCAGAATGTGATCAAATATGATCAGGCTGGTATATAGATCAGTGCCACACACTAGATTTTGGGTGTATTTGGTGTTTTAGAAGAAAGTGCCTCCCAAAATTTTAAAGAAAGAAAAACTTATATATGTACAGAAGTAAGGGTTGATATGATGAAGGGATGGAATATGAGTGTAAAGATGGAAATTATAAAAAATTTTATAAAAGGAATTGATAAGAAGTTGTTTGAAAAAAGAAAAAAGAGGATTTATAAAAAAAAAAGGGAGAGAATGTGATTAGGCAGGGGAGTAGAAAAAACCATACAATAGAGATTTAGGGTATATTTTGATCTGTTAGAAGAAACTATCTCAAAATTTTAACGAGAGAACAACTTATATATATATGCCAAAAATACGGGTAACTACTATGAAGGGATAGAATATGACTCTAAAAATGAAAAATAAAAATGAAAAATAAAAATGTTTTTTTTTTAAAAAGGGATTGTTAAGATGTTGGTTGAAAAAGGGAAAAAGAAAAATTCAAAAAAAAAAATTAACTTTGAAAGACTAAAGAATCATGGTAAAAAAGCCATGAAGTCTATGTGCATTATTCCCCTAGCGCTGGAGTTCTGCCGTTCTCATTGATCGGTAAACTTGGTCTTGGCTGGCTGTTCTCGCTGATCTTCTGGGGGAGGGGCCTGTTGCTGTGGTTTCCAAAAGTCTTTGCCGGAGGCGGAATTGCCCCACCCTTGCCCGGTCCAGACTAAGTAATCTGCTCAGGTTTGCTCTCCAGAGCTTTTGTTCCCTTCAAGCTTTCCGTACAGCTTTCCATACATCTTTGGTGGTGGAGAGTGAAAATGGCGGCCTCCCAATCTCTGCCTCGGAGGAGCCGAGAACTCAGGCCCTGCTCCTCAGTGAGCCCCCAGAGAAAAGCAGTCAGTCACTCCCATCTCCCTGGTCTCTGGCCTCACTCCGTGCGCACCCAACCTGTAACTGCGCATTTCTATCTCTGGCACCCGACCCCATGTGGAGTCTCCAAACCCAGCAGATTCCTGCGGTGCACTCCCGCACCTCTCCTCCCAGGGGAAGAAGGTGAGTCTCCCTGGATCTGCCGCTTGTTGGGTCCCTGCTGGAGGAGCAGTGGCCCAACTGTGCCCCGGATCACGGTCTGTGGCAACCCCGGGCTGAGAGCCCACGTCTCGGCTCCGTCTCCGCAGCCGGCTTCCCCGTTCCGATACCTGGGCACTCAGGCACCCCCAGTCTTCCTGTGACCCCGAGGGTCCTGAGACCACACTGTCCCACGAGGGTTCCACCCCCCGCTTAGCCACCGGAGTGACGTCCCTCAGCGGAGCCGACTTCTAAAAGTTCCGATTTTGTGCTCCGCCGCCTGCTCTATCACTTACCAGAAGCGGCTGTCTGAGGCCCCTCTCCCGCCGTCTATCCTCCCGAATATCGCCTCAGATTCACTTCTCCTCACGTCCTACCTTCCGGAAAGTGGTCGCTTTTCTGTTCAGAGAGTTGTTGCTCTTCTTTTCTTCGATCTCCTGTTGAGTTCGTAGGTGTTCAGATTGGTTTGATCCTTATCCAGCTGAATTCCTGAGAGGAGATGAAATCCAGGTCTCCTACTCCTCCGCCATCTTGCTCCGCCCCCGGATGTGCACATTCTTATTTTATTCATTGGGGTATAACTTATTAGTACCTTTTTGTTTTGATGCTAAAATTGTTCAGATTTGGAGCTTCTTCAAATTGTGTCTTGTGTCTTTTTGATATGTCTCCATCATTTTATTTTGTAGCACTTTCTTTACTTTTTTAATGGAGGTATAGTTAATATATAGTGTTACATTAATTTCAGGTGTACACTATAATGATTCAACAATTCTATAGACTTCTCAGTGCTTATCAAGATAAGTGTACCCTTAATCCCCTTTATCTATTTCATGTATTCCCTCACCCCCTTCCCTTCTGGCAACTACCTTATCTCTGTATTCAAGATCTGGGTTTTTTTGTTTGTTTGTTTTTTGTTTTTTGGTCTCTTTTTTCCTTTGTTTGTTTTTTTGTTTTGTGTCTTGAGTGAAATCATATGGTATTTGTCTTTTTCTGACTTACTTATTTCACTTAACATTATACCCTTTAGCTTCATCCATTTTCTTACAAATGGCAAGGTTTTATTTTTTTTATGTCTGAGTAATATTCCTTTGTGTGTGTGTGTGTGTGTGTGTACCACATATACTTTATTCATTCATCTATGGATGGACACTTGGTTTGCTTCCATGTCTTGGCTATTGTAAAAAATGCTGTTAGGGGCACCTGGGTGGCTCAGTTGGTTAAGCAACTGCCTTTCGCTCAGGTCATGATCCTGGCCATGATCGAGTCCTGCATCGGGCTCCCTGCTCAGCAAGGAACCTGCTTCTCCCTCTGACCCTCCCCCCTCTCATGTACTCTCTCTCTCTCTCGTTCTCTCTGTCTCAAATAAAAAAAAAACAAAACAAAAAAACAACTTTTTAAAAAATGCTGTTAGAAACATATGGGTGTGTGTATACTTTTGGATTAGTATTTTTGTTTTCTTTGGGTAAATACCCTGTAGTGGGATTACTGGATCATTTGATAATTCTATTTTTAATTTTTTGAGGGACCTCCATACTGTTTTCTATTGTGGCTGCATCAATTTGCATTCCCACCAACAAGCACTTCCTTACTTCCTGACACAAGATAACCTAGGCTCATCTTGTACATTAAATCCATCTACTTCTCCAGTTCTATCCTTTGTATAGTTTTCCATTATGTGGACTTCCTTCCAGTGATTTGTAGAAATTTTTTTATTATGGATATTAACCCTTGCTAATTATTTTCTCAAATCTGTTGTTTCACTTTTACCTTAGATTATGATATCTTTTGTCATGCAGAGATTTTACATTTTGATCTCACTTTATTTGATAGGATTTTTCCCTTACCAATTTTATTAATATATATTTAATGATTTTTTCTAGTGACTTTGTAAAATTTCCCGCTTTTTACCTTTAGGTGTTTGATTTGTTGAAAAAAAATTAAATTAATATTGTGCATGAAGATTTTGTCTTTGTTTTTTTTTTTTTTTAAATGGATAGCCAGTTGTCTCTACACCATTGTTGAATAATGAAACATTTCTCTATTTATTTGAATTGGTATCTTTATTTTATATAAAATTCTCCCCATATTTGTTGGTCTGCTTCTAGACTGTTATGTTCATTAATCTGTGATATATTTCTCCTAATTATGAAACTATTTTTAACTTTTTGATGTCTGATAGGGCAAGTTAGCTCATTAGTCTTCTCTTTCAAAATTGTCTTGACTCTTCTGTAAATGTTTTCCTTGAGATAAATTTATAGTCACCTTATTAGCTTTTTTTAAAAGCATATTATGATTTTGAGTGAGAGTACATTGTTAATAGGTTAATTTGAGGGTACTGATGCCCTTATAATTTCAAATCTTCCCATGTAAGAACAGTATATCTAACAATTTATTTAGATTTAAAATTTTTTTAAAAAGATTTTAGTTTTAAGTAATCTCTACACCCAATGTGGGGCTCAAACCTACAACCCTGAGATCAAGAGTGGCATGCTCTACTGACTGAGCCAGCCAGGTGCCCTTGTTTAGTTTTTTAATATCAAAGTATTAAAGCTTTCTTCATAGAGGTCTTATGAATTTCTTCTTAGATTGATTCTTATGGTATTTATTTTATTGTTGTTTTGTTTTGTGTTGCTTTCATGAATAGCATATTTTCTTTTTCTATTACATTTTCTAATTACTTATTGCAGGTGTAAAGGAAAGGTATCCCTTGCATTTTTTCCCTTCCTTTTCTCTTTCCCTTATCTGAGGTTAAGTTAACCTGTGGATGCTGAGTTTTATAACTGCACTTTGTGGTTATGTGGGGGGATGGTGCTGTTCAGAGGATGTGTCTCTGTTGGCGGGAGCTTACCATTTTTCTTAGGAGTCTCCAGACCCTCTGTGCTGTCGTTCTTTTGTGGTCTCCCTCACTGACCCCTACTTGGGCCAGATATCACTGCCTGGTACTAGCAGGTTAAGAGATGAAGGAGAGGATGACCCATCTGGCTGCTCTTTCTTTGGTTTCCCTGACCATTTACCCAGATGATCGCCTCAAGGCCTCTCCGTTAAGAACTAGGAAGGTCCAAGATTTTACCTGACTTGTAAGCTCACAAGTGAGCCTACCAAAGTCTCATGGATGCTGCAGAAGACACGAGACTCCTAACTCAGAGACAAAGGACTTTGCTACTGGGGCTCAGAAAGCAGCATAAGCTTCCATTGTTATGTCAGTTCCCCTTGCTTCCCCCCACCCCAAGTCCCACAGGTGTGCAAAGCTGGTTCAGATGGATGCTGCCAATGCAGTGGGTTGGTTTCAAAGCTAAAGGACCCTATGCTTAGGGAACCCCAATCTTTTATAATGGGCTACAAACAAATTTGCTCAGTCTTTGCCCTAAGGGGGGACATTATTTTTATTGTACTGGACAGCAACCAAACTTGCTCTCTGTTCCTGGAGGGAGACACTATCTCTGTCTTCTAAGGCTATTCTCTATTCAAGCATCCTTTGTTTGACTAGGATAGTCTGGAACAAAAGCTGTCAGTGTCTCTGTTTATAAGACATGCAGAAATGTGGGAGACCCATGGAGAGTTCTCTCCCAACACTCTCCTGTTCTTGGGGTCCATCACTGCTGAGGTTTGAGTAGCCTTAGGGTCCTGTCTGCTTTTATGCACCAAATCCTTTCAAGGTTGAGTTTTCTCTTTCAAACCATATCTTCGCTGTCTTTTATCTTTCAGAGATCCCTGAAATTTCTGGTTTATAAAGAGCACTTTATCCAATTTTCCAGTGCTTTTAGGGTGAGGAACAGTGATCCTGGAGGCCAGGGGCATGGCAATAGGAATTACTGTGGGGCCTGGAAGAGGGTGATCTCAGACATCCCTCCTGTCCCAGTTGGTCAGCATGCCATCTTGATTGTTGCTTCAGAACCTCTCTTAAATCCATCTACTTCTCTGCCATTAATTTTTAAGACCCTCATGATCTCTAATTAGGATTATTCCATTGGAATGTTAGCTCCATGACAGCAGGAATTTGTGTCAGTTTTGTTCACTGTTCCCTCACTGCCTAGAACAGTGCCTGGAGATTTATTTATTGAGTGAATGTTTTTTATTTTTTAATAACAGCTTTGAGATGTAATTCACATACCATAAAGTTCACTCTTTTAGAGTGCACAATTTGGTAGTTTTTAGTATATTCACAAAGTCATGAGTCAATTAACACTAATTCCAGAACATTTTTATCCACCCCTCACCAAAAAACTCATCCCTGTTAGCAGTTACTCCACATTCCCTCCTCCCCTCAGTCACAGGCAAACACTAATCTCCTTTCTGTCTATTCTGGACATTAATATAAAGAGATAATACAATATGGGATCTTTTGTGACTGGCTTCTCTCACTTAGCATTATGTTTTCAACATTCATCCATGTTGTAGTATGTATCAGTATTTCATTCTACTTTATGGCTGTGTAATATTCTACTGTATGGATCTACCACAATGTTGTTTTCCATTCATCAGTATGATACACATTTGGATTGTTTCCACTGTTTGGCCATTATGGATAATGCTGCTATGAACATTTTTGTATAGATCTTTGTGTGAAAATACGCTTTCAGTTCTCTCAGGTGGAATGGAGTAGAATTACTGGATTATATGGTAACTCTTTGTTCAACTTTTTTGAGGACCTGCCAACCTGTTTTTCTTTTTCTTTTTTTGAAGATTTATTTATTCATTTGAGAGAGCGAGAAAGAGAGAGAGTACATGAGAGGGGGGAGGGTCAGAGGGAGAAACAGGCTCCTCGCTGAGCAGGGAGCCCGATGCGGGACTCGATCCCGGGACTCCAGGATCATGACCTGAGCCAAAGGCAGTTGCTTAACCAACTGAGCCACCCAGGCGCCCTTTGCCAACCTGTTTTTCAAAGTGACTGCACCATTTAACATTCCTACCAGCAATTTATTAGGGTTCCAATTAATCTATATCCTCACTAATATTTGTCATTTTTCTTTTTGATTATAGCCTCTTAGTGGGTGTGAAGTAAATCCCATTATGGTTTTGATTTGCATTTCCCTAAAGACTAATGATGATCAACATCTTTTCATGTGCTTATTGGTCATTTGTACATCTTCTGTAGAGAAATGTCTATCCAAGTCCCTTGCCCAGTTTTTAATTGGGTTATTTGTCTTTTTATTGTTGAGTTGTCGAGTTGTAAGAGTTCTTTTTATATTCTTGAGGAAAGTCTCTTATCAGATACATGATTTGCAAATATTTTCTTCCATTCTGTGGCTTGTCTTTTCATTTTCTTCATGTTGTCCTTTGAGGCACAGAAGTTTTTAATTTTTATGTTCAGTTTTCCTACTTTTTTCTTTTATCTTTTGTATTTTGGGGGTATCATATCTAAATTGGATAAATGTTTGAATAGTTTCTTTTTATGTTTAAAAATTTATTATAAAATATTATAAAATATTTTGAAAGCATGATCTGAAACATTTCATTTATGCAAGTTTTTAATTAAAATTTTTTTCTTTCCAAATTTTTTGGATAAATTTGACATGTAACATTGTGTAAATTTGGGGCACCTGGGTGGCTCAATTGGTTTAGCATCTGCCTTTGGCTCAGGTCATGATCTCAGGGTCCTGGGATCAAGCCCCGTGTCAGGCTTCCTGCTCAGCGGGTAGTCTCCTTCTCCCTCTGCCCTTCTTCTCACTTGTGCTCTCTCTGTCTCTCTCTCAAATAAATAAATAAAATCTTTTTTAAAAAAACATTGTATAAATTTAAGGTATACAGTGTGTCACTTTGATACATTTATGCATTGTAGTATGATTGCCATTGTGACAATTTTTATCACATTACATGTTTATAGTACAGTATTATTGTCTATTGAATAGTTTCTTTCTTTCTTTCTTTCTTTTTCTTTCTTTCTTTCTTTCTTTCTTTCTTTCTTTCTTTCTTTCTTTCTTTCTTTCTTTCTTTCTTTCTTT